>NW_026261527.1:600000-828659 GCF_024610245.1 Lodderomyces pseudojiufengensis | reverse complement strand
GCCACACTTACCAGACTTTTCGATTCTGAATGCAATTAGATTATGTCTCTGCCATGAATTTCACTATAAACCTGCACTAATCGATAATTGATTATTGAGCTAAGGTGAAATTCCCAAAATTGAATTTTTGGTGCAAAATTTGGAATGAAATGAAATGCATCCCACCGAGCCAGGTTTACCAGACTTTCCGAATCTGGCTTGACCGATATATTCTCTCCACCGTCAAGTTTACGATACACCTGCAAAGTTTGATGACTGAATATTGATTAAAGATAAATTCCCAATTTCAATTTTTGGTGCAAAATTAAAAATAAAATGGTTCCCACCGAGCCAAGCTTGTCAGACATTTGGATTCCGAATGTTCATAAATAAGTTATAAATAAGTCATAACAATCGAAAACAACTTATTGGATCAAGTTAAAATTCAAATTGGTTTAAAATGAGATTGCGATGATATGACTACCCCACAAATGAGCCTTCCCTGTGTTAAAAGCCCGCCAGTGTATATAATTTCTTTGAGTATCGCGCTATCATTGTCAATGAGTTTTACAATGTTATTCCTTGAAATGCAAAAAATTTTTGAATCCTCACATATACTAAGTTACAACTAATCATGAATGTATTATTTGGAAAAGTAGATGGTGAGTTCAGTATTACATTAATCAACATAAAATTTTCGTGTTAAGCCCCTTCATTGTTTTATATTAGTCTCCTTAAAGGGCTGCATCATTATACAATCTCGAAGTGTTTTTTTCTGATTTGTTTGCTTCATGACTGACTAGCTTTAACAATGAATTTTGAAAAAAATTTTGTTGACTCTGAGTGAGTTGCTTGTGATTTAAAGTTTTGATATGGCTGGCTGGCTACGGGTCACACATCAAACAAGTCCTGAACTTTGTTTCTGACAGTATTTAATTGTTAGCTTTTATATCCATATTTTGGCATGGACCCTGATGACTACCTCAAGATCTGAATTGATTTATAGGTTTTTTTAAAAAAATTTACTTGTGGTATTGATAAAATACTAAATTTGACGTGAAAACTGAACCTTTTCCTATGTCGCAAACCTATCAAACTCTCAAATATAATTCTGTTAAATTTATTTCTCATAATGTCTATGTGATGATTAAATAGATTTAGATCAGATACGATTTGAAAATTAACGAATATCTGAGCCTCACACTAAATTACACAAATATGGAAAGTACGAAAAATACAATATCATGCAATATTGCGAGCCAAAAAATTGGAGGTCTGGTAAGACTATTTGGCGATCTCTAGTATTCAATAGGAAAGTGGTTATGATTTGTCTATTTCCGTCATGTTCTCGATCTGCATTGATCTGTTATAACAATATACTAACACAGAAATTCAAAAATTACCTTTGCTAGTTTTAAACGCCAATCAAAGAGTAGTTGAGTGTGATTAATTACAAACCTGACGCACAAGTTTCAGAAGCAGACATTAGGGGATGGTGTTGATTATGAGTAAATAAGAAAAAGTTAATAAGCTGTTCATGTTGTTTTGGATTTTATACTAGATTTAGGTCTATATAGTTCGACATATATTTTATTACTGTACATACTTGATAGGCTGTCGCATTAATTTTATCGCGTCACCACATTTAGTAATTACACAAATTCTAGATTATTAGCTTATACTTTGTCTCTTAATACTTATAATAATATTACATAGTCTACATATTATACATAACAAAAGTTTACTATGTACTTATTATATTATTTATTAGTAAAACTTCTACTTTAGACTACTTACTTACTGTAATTTTATTCTACAAAACATATACCGTCTTTAATCCAAATTATTCTTTAAAATTGAATTATACAAATTAATAAGTCAGTCAATAATAATAATAATAATAAGATTAATAATTCATATTAAAATAGCTTCTTATTCATAAAATTAATAATACATAATCAAATTAAATAACGCACAATCTAATCTATTATCAAAACAAAACCAAATAATCAAAATTATCAATTTAACACATACTCATATCCAATCGATCATGAGTTCACCAACTAGTCTAGAAGATTATGATCAAATTCGTCATACGGAACTACTGCCAAGATCAACAATAGTTAAAAATCATTCACCTGATTCAGATGAAGATATGAATAATCAATTAAATATCAATTTAATCAACAACAATAATAATAATAATAATAATTATACTAATAATAATACATCATACAAAGAACCCAATGGCATTAATCGTCAAAACCATCCAAGCAAAGACATAAATGATTCACAACTACATCAAGGTGATAATATAGATGTTGATTTTATGATGGATAATGAATATAATGATTATGAAGAATTAAGGAAAGCAATTGTAATAAAAAGAAGATTATCAAGTATAAAACGCCCTCATGCACCATATATTAATGAAGAGTTAACTATCAATAAAAGGTCATTGATAAGATTACCTACTGAAGTTTTACTACAGATATTTCATTATTTAGAAAGAAAAGATTGGTATTCATTAGCAACTACCTGTACAGAAATTGCAGATTTAATAATCGAAATGTTATGGTTTAGACCAAATATGCAAAACGATTCAGCTTTCAAAAAAATAAGACTGGTGATGGAACTAAATAAATTTAAAACTCATTGGGATTATCGTCAATTTATAAAAAGGTTAAACTTATCATTTATGACTAAATTAGTTGATGATAATTTATTAAATTTATTTTCTGGTTGTCCAAGATTAGAAAGATTAACATTAGTAAATTGTGCAAAATTAACAAGATCACCAATAACAAATGTTTTACAAGGATGCGAAAGATTACAATCGATTGATTTGACTGGTGTAACTGATATTCATGATGATATTATAAATGCTTTAGCTGAAAATTGTCCTAAATTACAAGGATTATATGCACCTGGATGTGGAAATGTTCAGGAAGTTACTATTAAAAAATTATTGAAAAGTTGTCCTATGTTGAAAAGGTTAAAATTTAATTCAAGTACTAACATTACCGATGAATCAATCTTGGTCATGTATGAAAATTGTAAATCGTTAGTTGAAATTGATTTAAATGGATGTGAAAATGTTTCTGATTTATATTTAAAGAAAATATTTTTGGAATTATCACAATTAAGGGAATTTAGAATTAGTAATGCTCCTGGTATAACTGATAAATTACTTGAATTAATTCCAGATGGTTTCATTCTAGAGAAGTTAAGAATTATTGATATAACTGGGTGTAATGCTATTAGTGATAAATTAGTTGAAAAATTAGTATCATGTGCACCAAGATTAAGAAATGTTGTTTTAAGTAAATGTATGCAAGTCACGGACGCAAGTTTAAGAGCTTTAAGTCAATTAGGTAGAAGCTTACATTATATTCATTTAGGTCATTGTAGTTTAATTACTGATTATGGTGTTGCTGCATTGGTTAGGTATTGTCATCGTATACAATACATTGATTTAGCATGTTGTTCTCAATTAACTGATTGGACTTTAGTTGAATTAGCAAATTTACCAAAATTAAGAAGAATTGGTTTAGTTAAATGTTCAATGATTACTGATTCGGGTATTTTAGAGTTGGTCAGACGTAGAGGAGAGCAAGATTGTTTGGAAAGAGTTCATTTGTCTTATTGCACAAATTTAAATATTGGACCAATATATTTATTATTGAAGAGTTGTCCTAAATTAACTCATTTGTCTTTAACTGGAATTAATGCATTCTTAAGAAGAGAAATTACTCAGTATTGTCGTGATCCACCTCCAGATTTTAATGAACATCAAAAATCATTATTTTGTGTATTTAGTGGTCATGGAGTTAATCAACTTAGAAATTATTTAAATCAAGTAATGGAAGAACGAACCTATCAAATTGATCAAGGAGATGTTCATATTCTATTCAATGAAAGAAGACGTCGATTTCTAAATGGCGAAACAGATTTAGCTGATAATGATAATAATGATAATGCCCAACTAAATGTTAATCCTTGGAACGTAAGAATGGCTTTACCAAATAATAATAACGATAACGATGTCAATAATAATAATAACAACCACATTAATAACGTCAACAACAACAACAACAACAATAATAATAATAATAATAATAATAATAACACTTTTAATAATAATAATAATAATACGCAAATTCAGTTAAACCAAGTACCTGTTGACATAGACCGTGAAATATTTAGAGAATTGAACGAAGGCAATATGGGTCCTGAGGAAATGAGAGAACATTTTCAAAGATTAATTCGAAATCATCATCAACATAGAATTCAAGAGCAGCATCAAAGACTAAATAGGGCTGATCAACAAGCAAATGAACATAATCAAGTACAACAAGATCAAGATCAACAAACAAGACCGCAACAAACTAATCATCAGAATCAACAACCATCACATATAGTATTAGCACAAATGCAAGCAAGATTGCTTGAAAATTTAGCAAGGAATAATAATATTGCAACACCAGCTCAAACAACTCAGCAAAACGCACCTCATATTGAACAACAACCGGTGTTTCAGAATCAACAATTTGTATCAAATCAACAAAGAATGGAACAGGTACAACAACCTCAACGGGAACAACAGCAGCCACTAAATCAAGAATATCACAATCTCCATCATCAACAACAACAACAACAACATGAGTATCATTTCGTGAATGATAATACAGAAAATCTCATTAACGTGGAAGATGGGGATGGTGATGTGGTAATGGCTCCAGTGGATTTGTTCCCGCCAATTGCTCGTGGTAATGACACAGTTTGATGTGTAATGATAAAAAAAGAGTAAGAACGACTAATGAAATGTAGGTACTATTAACAATATTTCACTTTCTTCCTTGCAATTTACATTAATTGTGACGGTTTCAAGTTGCTCAGGTGCTGAACTAGTTAATATATTATTGATTTCTCTATAATTACTTAGGATTTCTCATCTAAAAATTAAATGCATGTCCCCCCCTATAAACATTATAATTCTACGAAAAAAAGGTGCAATCAACTCATGTATAACAGCCATAAACAATTAGCACACGAAACTGACCAAGTTCGGCTCCCCACACTCATTATACCATTCTTACGACCACGTAAAAGACTTATATCGATAGTTCTAACCTAATAGGGTTTTAACCCTATAGTGCTGTGTTTGTGTCACCAAACTAAATTTGAAAAAAAAAAATACATCTCAATGCAGCATCAAAGAAAAATCTCGTTCTGTATTCTCTTGATTATTGAACTACTCCTTTTCATTTTCAATCAACAATCAATAATATATACATAATGTATGTTTTTGAAACGATCATAGAGTGAAGAGATATGACATATGAAGTACAGAAAATTACTGAATCAGCTAGGTAGATTGTGCAATAGTCGGAGAATTTGGAATGAAAAGTTTCAAAGAGTATGAAGAAATGGATTTAGAAGACTATGGAAGACTAAATTTGAGATACAAAGTGATTGTACCTGTTAGTTATCAAGATGCACTTGCTACTTGCAGGTAATACAAGCTGATCATACCCAAATATCAATAGCTTCACGTTCTAAGGCAGTCTGCGATCACAATGTTTATTTTAAATACTACGACAGCTAAGTGATAGTACCATCACAGCAGAATTAGCTCGCTTTAACTAATTCAAAGGAAAAATACAAAACGTTGTGCAGCTATGAATTAGGCATAATCAAGAATTAGGTTGCGGCATCTCACTGTGTTTGCCCTAACACTTTCACCTTCGTATTTGATATCTTACTCCAACATATTATTAAATCAATACTAACAAACTCACTAGGACTAAAAGAACTAAGAAGGTAGGAATTACCGGTAAATTTGGTGTTAGATATGGTTCATCATTAAGAAGACAAACCAAGAAATTGGAAGTTCAACAACATGCTAAATATGATTGTTCATTCTGTGGTAAAAGAACTGTTCAAAGAGGTTCAGCTGGTATTTGGTCATGTAAAAGCTGTAAAAAAACTGTTGCAGGAGGTGCTTATACTGTATCAACCGCTGCTGCTGCTACTGTAAGATCTACTATTCGTCGTTTAAGAGATATGGCTGAAGCTTGAGTTTTTGGGAAGCTTAAATTCAATTATTTGACGAAGTGTGTGTAATCTTTTTTAATGAATTTCATATTTGAACGTATAGAAAATAGACTTTGATTATCTTGTAGTTTCTCTTAAGTCTTCGAGATAAGAGTAATATATTAACAAGATTAGGTTTATAGGTGTTGAAATTATCGTCTTAAAAAAAAACAAAAAAGATAAACTGGAATTAATTTATTTAGTGAGAGCCCGATGTACCTATCCTTCATTTATAATCTGGATCGTTCATGAGGAGTCAATCAAGTGCTGAATTTGAATTCCCAAAAATTTGTCTGTTCCCACCTTTATACACAAAACAACCGAATCAAACAGTCCAACAACAACAATTAGAATCATGGAATATAGTAATACTACAATATTGTGAATTTTATAAAATCAATACCTTGACCATGGAAGGTGTCCCAAAACATTCTCAAATCTCATCCATAAACATATCTGACTTACCTCCGCTATTTCATAATAAATTCATTAGTCGACAAGTCAATACTGAGTTCAAAAATTTAATAATTACTAATTTAATTCGCAGCAAAAAGGCTGACTACATTAATCCAAAGAAACCAGATATGGGACTATATATATATTGGAGAAGTATAACTGAATGGGGCAACTTAATATATGAATATATTAATGAAACTGGTCAAAAAGGTTCTGTTTTGACAATATACGAATTAACAAAGAATGATGATGATGATGATGATGTTTTAAACAATGGGTTGCCCCTGGATTTAAGAAATTTGGAAGAATCTCTTTTAATTAAAGTTATACGAGAGTATTTGGTAAAACAAGGTAAGGCTCAATTGTTGATGAATGAAAATAATGAAATTGGTGGAGTCAAAATTGTTTAAATTTAAAATGAGTTTGGAATCAAATAATTTCGACTTATCAAAAACAATTTTCAACGTATAGATTAAAGCAGTCATATTTATTTATTGAATGAGTAATGTTTAATATGTAGCAAATTAATTGCCATTTCCCAGCATTGTTGTTTTGAAACTTACAATGCTTGGTCTAGTTTTGCTATGTTGTGAGTACAAACTGGCATAAATTGAAGATACTAATTAACGAATTTTGCTGAGAAAAAAGGTACTTCTTGATCTTTTTGGGCATTACATTGTTGATACCCATCTTTTTAAATAAGACAAATGGAGTGTATAACTCGGCCAACAGTATTTAAGTTCACCTCTCACTACTTAATTAGAAAGTCAATGCTCGTAAATCATTAGTAAAAATTTAATACTAGAGTACGAAGACCATCAAGAAAAAAAAAAATGGTAACAAAACACATGAAACAATTTTTACATCCTTCCTCTTCCTCTTTTTACCTCTTCTTCTTCTTCTTCCCGCTTAAATTATTTCATTTAAGAGGGCATAGTATTTTTTTCATCGCTCACAAACTCGTCCACTCATCACATTGTCAATAGTCTATTTGTTGTTACTTCTGCTTAGTAATATCTTAGACTTTTTCAAATTTTTCCTTAAGTCATTCCAACCGTGTCTTCAAAGTAAAAGACGTGATTTACAGATTATAACTCCTACAATATTAAATTAAGTATAAGATGAAGTACGTTGTTGTATCTGGTGGTGTTATTTCAGGGATTGGAAAGGGTGTTTTAGCATCATCAACCGGTTTATTGTTCAAAACCTTGGGTTTAAGAGTTACTTCAATCAAGATCGATCCTTACATGAATATAGACGCAGGGACAATGTCACCATTGGAGCATGGAGAATGTTTTGTTTTGAATGATGGTGGAGAAGTTGATTTAGACTTGGGTAATTATGAGAGATATTTAAATATCACATTGACTAGGAATCATAATATCACAACAGGAAAGATTTATTCAAAAGTTATAGAAAGAGAAAGAAAAGGTGATTATTTAGGTAAGACTGTTCAAGTTGTTCCTCATATCACAAATGCCATTCAGGAGTGGATTGAATCAGTTGCTAAAATTCCAGTTGATGATACTGGATTAGAACCCGAAATTTGTATTATTGAATTGGGAGGCACAGTGGGGGACATTGAAAGTGCACCGTTTGTTGAAGCTTTAAGGCAATTTCAATTCAGAGTTGGAAGTGATAATTTTGCATTAATTCATGTTAGTTTAGTGCCTGTTATTCATGGAGAACAAAAGACAAAACCAACACAAGCTGCTATAAAAGATTTGAGAAGTTTGGGTCTTACTCCAGATATGGTTGCTTGTAGATGTCAAGAAAAATTGGAACATCAAACAATTGAAAAAATTGGAATGTTTTGCCATGTAGGTCCTGATCAAGTTATTGCTGTACATGATGTCAATTCTACATATCATGTGCCCTTACTATTAAAAGAACAAAAAATGATGAAATTTTTAAGTAAAAAGTTGAATATTGGAGAAATTGATCAAAGTGCTTTAACTAAAGGAGAAGCTTTGTTGAGTAAATGGAGACATTTGACTAGTTCTCATGATAAATCTTTTGAAACTGTTACCATTGCATTAGTCGGGAAATATACTCATTTACATGACTCATATTTATCGGTCATCAAATCGCTCGAACATGCATCAATGAGTTGTAATCGTAGGTTGAAAATTGTGTGGGTTGAATCTACTAATTTGGAAGAATCGATGAAAGGCGAAAACTTATCTGAATATCATAAAGCATGGCACTATGTTTGTCAAGCTGATGGAATATTGGTCCCAGGTGGTTTTGGATCAAGGGGTATAGAAGGTATGATTTCCGCAGCTAAATATGCAAGAGAAAATAATGTTCCATACTTGGGAGTCTGTTTGGGTTTGCAAATTGCGGTTATCGAATTTGTACGAAATGTTTTAGGTATTAAAGGCTCAACGTCTCAAGAATTTGACAATTACAAAGAAGAAGATCATATAACTCCATCTGTTATCTATATGCCAGATGTGGATCAAATCAAATTGGGGGGCACTATGAGATTAGGTATACATGAGACTAAATTCACAGCAAACACAGAATGGAGTAAATTAAAGGGTTTATATGGCGGCGTTGGCTCAGTGTTTGAAAGACATAGACATAGATACGAGGTTAATCCTGATTTAATAGAACAAATCGAATCAAAGGGTTTACACTTTATCGGTAAAGATGAAACAGGTAAAAGGATGGAAATGATTGAGTTGAAAGATGACTCCCACAAATTTTTTGTTGGGACCCAGTATCATCCAGAGTATTTATCTAAAGTCTTGGACCCATCGAGACCATTTTTAGGTTTAGTCGCAGCATCGGCTGGGATCTTGGATGATGTTTTAAAAAGAGATGATTTAAATTATAGAGGTGAATTTTGATGTAAATTCTAACACGTAAATTATTAACGAATGCCGATTAAATTAGATAAGCAATAAATACTTTAAAAATGTACTTCATTATAGCTGTTTAAAATTTTTACTCTAGGTTTTGTCTTCACGGGTTTATTCTACTTTTCGATTCTGATGACCAATTCATCTTAAGCAATGAGAGGGTGGAGTCTTGCGTAAGCAAATTACTCAGATGAATGGGATCATTTAAAGTAAAATACAAATGAAATTCTTTTATCTATAATAACTTGTATGTTTGCTATATCTGTTGTTATCAAATTCATAAATGAATAAGTACCTAATCAATTAAATCTGAATACAATGAGACAAACCAAAGTGATTTTTGAAGGACTTTAAGTTTAGTTTGGGAATTAATCTGAGAATTTGATTAATTGTGCTTAATGATTTAATACTTGAAGACTGGTGGTTGAATATCTCATCTAAGGAATTGAATTAATCTTATTTTTGATGCACTCAATTCATAGAAGGTACAGTATTTTTAATGCGTCAGTAAGATCTTTGTTTACGAGACTGTTGTAAGATATGAGCATTTTTTTTTTCATTGAAAATAATTTCTTAAGTTATTTAAAGATAATATTGATTTCGCTGTAGTATTGTTGTGTTCTACATTTATATAGACACTTATAGGGTTCTCAATAACCTACTTGAATCAAGATCATGCTACTAAAATGGACAATCAAGACTCTAACATTGGTGCTTTTGAAGATTTGTCGACGACTGATGACACTGATCCTTCTAATGTCAATGTTTTACCAATAAAGTGTCTTCATTTGAGATTGGTTCTCGTGTTTTTTTCAATATCCCTTATATATGCCATAGAAGTTTTTATCGGTATCTAAAAGAATAAGAGAGTAGAATGGCAAAGTTTTCGTACACTTCGAACCTGGTTTTATAGATCAAGAATTTGGAATCGAAAAAATCTTGCTCACAAAGATTGCTGCAAAAATTGCTGCAAAATTCTTATAATTTGAGAAAAAAGTTTAACAAAGGATAGATCAAAAAAATATTTTTGTATATAGTCAAAATATACTACATTTTATCGAAAATTCACTGAAACTAGTCTGTGATATATTTGAATAATTGGCAGAATATGAAGTATTCAATCGAATATTTGATTAGTTTTGTCAAAATTTGTAACCAGTTTGAATTTATGACAATACCCAACGAGGTGAACAAGCAAAAAAAAGCAAAGGAATTGAAATGACGACGACAGTTCTGTGGGTCGGTTTCATTGAATCAAACTCATAATCTTGAAAGACATTAACCTTAGAACTAGATTATTACTGATTTAATAAACAATTAGTTTTGAAAAAAAAAAAAACAAGTAAAATCAAGACCGTCATGATTAATTACGAAAAGTATATGTTAGTAGTTTGTAATAAACAATTAACAATGAGAGAAAAAAGAACAGTTTTATTCAATGTTGTATAGTAGGAGCCAATTACTACACGAACAAGCGAATGAATATAAAATCCATTGATTTTTTATAAAACGATACACCTCAATTATTCTTCTTTATATTTAAATTGTGGTAGTTGATAATTACTGAAATATGGTAGCTGTCCCACACATGTTAACTCTTGAGTCTTGACCTGTTGATTGACAGTCCCACATTTAACTTTAAGCTTGATTTTTGAGGCTTATCAATTACAGATGCTAAAGAATCCTACAGATAAATAAGTTTCGAATTATCGTTAAACTGAGTGTAGAAAAAGACATAGAAGAGACGAATGAATAGGTTATGAAATTTTTAAATGGCCACACTTGAACTAATGTAGTTAATTGAATACATATAATACACCGAATAAACGACCACTAAACACCTCAGAATCAAAAAGAGTTGCTCTTTACTGCTTTAAGACCAGTGAAGAGTTCGATATGACCAATAAAGAAAATAAGTTTTATAAAAGAGGATCTTACATTTTCATCAATCGAAATATAGCAATTTCTCAAACAATGACATTCAAAAAGAAATTAAAGTCTCTCGCTTTTTAGTTTAAAATGTGTAACACAGAGAGCGAATTTACTCGCCCACACCAAGCTCATTCTAGCGACCTCTCATTCTTGATGAACTGACCCAATCAATCTTTTTGATTTATTTAATCAACACACTTCCAACATACATGCAACAATCATGAGTCAAGTTTTCTTTGTCGTTTTTTATTTATTCAAGACAACGAAAATCTTTTATGATAAATATTCGGATTAGACGAAACGAGAGTTTGAAAGATTCAAAAAAATAATTTTCAGCTACTTATGTGGACTATACTAGTATACAACTAATATTTATGCATATATTGTCTAGATTTGACAAGTACAAAAAGGATTAATAACAAAATCAGAACAGCCGCGGACTGCAAAATTGACTTCTCATGTAGGACTGATGTAATAAAAGCTGCATCCATTTCTCGACATTCTTTTCAAATGTTTTAGACGCATGTCAAACCAACCAGCTCCAGCTACGTGAGAAGATCTCAACATTAGTGCGATACTAAACCAAGATCTGATAGTGGTTTTTCATCAAAAATACCATGAATCAACAATCGTACTTCCGAAGAATAGACGAAAACGTCAGAAAAAGTTGTTGAAAGTGGCTAATTTGATGATTTTTGTATTTGTACGTTACAGTTTCGCTAGTAACTCCTAACAAAACTAAAGCAAGGCACCTTATAGCAAAAAAATAAGTATACTAATTGTGTATTTGAAGAGTGTCTAAAAAACACCAGACTTTTTCTTTCCGCGTCATGTTGTCATCTAAACAATAGGATCTTACACTAAAATTTCTTTGGCTCTAATTGAAATAGTTATACCAATCACCAAATAACGTATGGAGAAAACGAATACGACCCTTTATTAACAGGAAATGATAAAAATGACGCATAAATCAATTAACTAAATCAGAAGTCAAGAAAATAGTATTAAAGCTGGATCTAAGCTATTTTGCTGGAATTTAATCATTTCTATCTCCTAACATTCTACAAAACTGAACAACCGTAGTATGAACATCAAGCGCTGGTTTCAAAAAGAAGCAGCAGAACAAAAAACACATTTTAAGACACATTTTTACCGCCAATGTGTGCACAAATTAATAAATCCAATTTTAATATACAATTCAGTCCGCTGAAAATTTTAACGCTGTAGTAGCATGCTGTACTAAAACAAAATTCTTAAGTTTTAATATCCCGTAACACCCCCATAAGTTTTTGTCATACAACTTCACCTTATTATTACATTCCAATCTAACAATTCCACCGACCCTGAATCAAAAAATGTTGAGTCCCCCAAAATCAATCTTATATAAATCTGGTGTGTCTCTCATGCTATAATGATTAAGACAATGAGATTATTTTGTGTCAATCGTCAAATGATAAAGAAAATAATGTCAACACTAATAGATATATATAGATATATAGCTTTACAAACATTACCAATTCGAATAATAAAACCGAGATTATAAAATATCTACCGCCACAATGTTAAGAACTACTTATAAAATAAAAATGAGTAAAGATGATGTTTGAATAATAACTACCACGCTCGGACTAAAAATGCCTAACAATTCCGGTGGAGCAGCAACTAACAATCGTACAAAACAGGATAGTAATGGGCACACATTATTTGAATGAGCCTGTAAAACAAATTAGCCCATCGAATTTTAATCTAGGTCGAGATGTACAATGTTTCGAGTCGTTGAGGGGGGTCATTCAACAGATACATGAAAATGTGTTTACGAAGCATCAGGCAAATCCAATCCCACCAAGATAATGAGCTAAAGTTAATTCCAAGCACGAAGGTAAAATTTGTACAGCACGTTTAATTTTATATATTCTGGTTAAAAGCCGTATTTGGATATTCGAACCATTGAAAATTAGTTAATCCTAAAATTAATTGATTTTGCTAGCAAAAGTTTTACCTACGAATGATTTTTCAAGTCACAGATTTATATACTATAACGTTAGCTTTTTTATAATTCCAATTAGTTTAGTGGGGATCAGCCGACTTAGGTTTTAAAGCATCCAGCTTGTTAAATATAATAATTTCTTTCCCAAAATGGATTTATAGACGTGCGCAAATAACCATGCCAATCCCAATTCAGATCACCCTTTTTTTTTCAAAACATTAGGCATCCTGTGTGGATGAATCTTTGTTTGCTTCAAAATTAATGAATTGGATGTGTTCTGGAAGTCGGATGTCGGTTTTCGTGTAGAGGATTGGGTTTGCTTGAATGTTTGTTAACCACTTGTATTGTTCGCACGCGTTGGATTTTTAATGTTGTGTTTCCTTTTTGTTATGGAACTTCAGCCAGAGTCTCTGATTTTCAGATTAGTTCAGTGTTCGAGCGCAGTGGTACGTATTTTAACATTATCTTTATTCATCTTTATCTTATTGTTAGTTCTTGACATTGTTGCGGAAGTATTTTATAATCTCTAAGTATTTTATATTAGAATTGGTTAATTATATAAAACTATACATTTATTAGTGTTGAAAATATTTTCTTTAATACATTACATAAAATATTTTCATTGTCTTAAACATTATAATACGACAGACATACCAGATTCATATAAGATTGATTTTGGTGAACTCAACATTCAGAGTCTCTGATTTTCAGATTAGTTTACCGCTGGCGCGCAATTTAATTTGAAGAATCTAGGTTGTAATGTGATAGATGTTTTAGCATCTTAATATCTTTGCTTTTTTGTTGCGGATTCTTGGGAGGATCTATGAGATACCTCAATTTGGGATCATAGTTACTATCGGTGTGAAATATTTAAGCTTAAATCTGGTGTTAACAGAACTGTAAATTTGGCATGTGAGACTTGGAACGTAGTAAAATAGTTGGTAAATGCTGTCGCCCTACTCTGGAGTCGGTTTCAGTATTAGTTTTATTTTAGTCTAAATGCAAGCATTGCGTATGGAAAGCCTTGGATTTCGTTTGAGGTTATTTCTTAGTTGTGGTTATATAATTGTTAATATTTACCCTCATTGTGTTTTCATTGATGAAAATGCTAGGTAAATTTGAATGGTTTATCACAGATATTTTACAGCAGTTGTATCGCTTAAGTTGTGGCGTTGATTTGTTATATTATATATACACTTAGAAATGCACATTGAGAGTTTATCGGAGTTGCCAACACCTAGATTTTGTTTTTTACGTCAAGAGCGGTTATCCTACAGCAGTTTATAATAGTATGAACGTACATTTGGCCTACTGTTCTTAAATTCACAATCCATTGCAATCTTTGTATATATCTTTTAATATCTATAATTTAGTTGGTGTAGCATCGCTATTCTATGTGTTAAATATTGCTCAGTGATTAAGGCATTGGTATTTAGGTATTATTCTACTCTACCATTGTATCAAATGGAGGAAAGTTATTGAAACTGCTGCTTTAAATTAATTCATCAATAAATTTGCTATCATTTTCCTAGTTATAATATTTATTCCTTGGTGTATTGATGTGACTTTGTCTATAATCATAAGCCAGTCTTAGTATTATACTATTCAGTGAAAAGTTTCTTTTTCACCCATTTCCATAGCAGACCTTTCGTCACAATATAATCTATTGGTAGATACTGATTCCCAATTCTTCAGATATTCGATTTAGTTAAAATATTTTACTTGGCGTCTAACACAAGACTATAATAATCTACATCTTCAGCAAATTGGTCGATTTTTTTAGTTGACTATATAGATGGTAATTGATACATCATCATCAGTTCAACTCAGATCTTTATGTTTATGGTTGATTGTTTATTAGAATATGACTGTTTGATACCATAATATCTAATTATATTGAAATTTTTTAATAAGTGCTTTATAAATTTCTAGTGATTCTAGTGATTCTAGTAAATATTTCAAAACAACCTAATTGCATATAACGTTGATCTTAAGTGGGATTGTATTAATATTTGGTGTAATATAGATTCCGCATAAGATAGATGAAATCCTATAGTAACTGGTAAAATTAATAGCTCCATTTAAACTCCTTCAACATATTTTGCTGGAGGTAAAGATTTTAATTTATCTGCTGCAAATGCACGTTGTTTGTTGGGTTATCGGAAGTTGTTTTGACTAATTAGAGCACCAATCAAAAAACTTCCAGCAAACCCAACAGAATTCATTATTCTTTCAACGTAATATTTCTCAGTAACGATAGTTAAAGCATAAACTGCCCTCCTTCATTCGGGAGATATTTAAATCAACTTCCATTGACACTGCAATCCTTCATGCCATAGCGATTAAACAAAGAAGCTTCTGGTTGCTGTAAATTATGACGCTAATCAATTGAAGCGATAATTTGGTCATCAATACATAATCCAATAGCAGTGAAAGATGAAGGAATCTGTGTTAATATTTTAAATGTTTAGCACTTGAGGAAGAAAACCCTAGATCATTTAAAGTGGTGAAATAGGTAACATTCCAAATGTATACAGCTTGATTTAATTTTTGAAAGATATGTTCAATTTAAGAACATAAACATGATTTGTTTTTCCATTTACAAAATATCCTTCAGGATGAATCATGGATCTAATTTCGTCTAAAACACTATCAAGGAATGCAGTTTCAACATAACATTCATTTAACATCAAGGTATAGCTGTGATGAAAAAGTCGTAAATAACACACCAAAGGAGCAGGAAATTTTGGTATCAAATGAATTCACATTCCAATGAAAAGTCGATTATAGGTTATTGTAATTTGAGCTGGACTGATGCTGCATCAACCGACATACTGATGGTTGTATCTCTTAAACAACGCATAAAGATCTATATCTTGTGACATTGATCTTCTCACAAAAGATGACAATTGCATATACTATTCTTGAAATTTCATTATTGAGAGTATATGATTGATGGTATTGCTGGTTAATCTGTATGAATAATTACAAATATGACAATATGTATTTAAGTATTATAAATACTCAATCCAGATTAACACAAAAGCAGAATTAATAAATAGTATTAGGGGCCTTTTTCTTTTTCTCATCATTTGTTGTAAACTTAATTAGTAGTCTAGTCTGCTGAACAGTAGAAGAATTACTTCTAGAGTAATCATAAAATAACTTATTTTCCATAATCATGGATCAAATTGAAATCGTTTTCTATATATGCACATTAAAGTGTCAGTATTTACACAATCGCAAAATCAATCATTAATAAATTCAATTGCAACATCCAAATTCTTTTAGTGGATGTGAAGATTGTTTATTTACTCGATTATTCCTATAAAATCTGCTCAATAAGTGGTTTAGGCAAAGCTTTTTGTCAAATAGTTGCATCAAACCTTTGTTTCCTTGAATTAGACAGTTTAAAACTTTTGTGAATTTACCCACAACATTGATTAATCATGGAAAATTATACTTGGATTGTACTGGAATTTTGTTGTGTTATGAATTTGACAAAATACGATTCAAGCATTCTTCGGTGTGTTTAAATTTATTTATTTGAGTGAAATTCTGAGTCATTTAGCATTACCATCACACTTGATTTTGTAACTTTGTCTCAAAACAAGATCTTAAGAATGTTCATTCATTATCATTTCATCACTTCTTATTAGAATAGTTTCAACGACAGTAAAAAGATCGGGAGTCTCCCACGTACAGTTACGACCTTAAAACTCTTGATAGCTGTTGTTGAAACAATATAAGTAGATATTTCAGACTCTACATCACATCTCTAAGGAACCACTGACTTATTAGGTAATGTTATCTTCTTTAATGGGTGTATCTTGATTTTTACTTATTACATCCCACCCCAATCTCTTGTTTAGTTTCTCATACTTCAACCTATCTCGATCGCTAACACTTGGCCGAATTGAGTTCATTGCTGTTTGAAAATCTTGTTCTGTTATACATATGTCGTCATCGATTTCATTTTCTTGATAAAAACCCGACTCATCCAAATTTTGTATATTTTGATTACCAAAAAATTTTCTTTTCAATGCTGAAACTCCTGCCTCTTTAACTAATGAAAACAAATCCGCCCCGGAAAAGTTTCTGCATCTAACATCGTTGGCAATCTTTTGAAGATCAACCTCATTATCTATGGGACTTTTATTTGCACGGACTAAAGTCTTCAATATTTCGTGTCTTTCTGAAGCCGCAGGAAGTTCAATATAAAGAGTTTTATCTAGTCTTCCTGGTCTTAGCATCGCAGGGTCAATCATATCAGGCCTATTAGTAGCGCCAACAACAAATACCCCAACTCTATCATTCAAACCATCCAATTCGGTCAACAAAGTGTTGACCACTCGGGAACTAGATTCTGACATTGAACTATCTCTTCTTGGTACTAAAGCATCCAACTCATCAAAAAATATGATACATGGTTTTGAAGCTCTTGCTCTTTGAAAAACTTGTCTTACGGCCCTTTCTGATTCCCCAACATATTTATTTAACAATTCTGGACCTTTAATTGATATGAAATTTGCCCTCGATTCATTTGCCACTGCTTTTGCTAATAATGTTTTACCGCATCCTGGAGGTCCCCACATTAAAATGCCTGATGGTGCGGAAATACCAACCTTCAAATACAATTCTGGTTTTTTTATAGGTTGAACGATACACATGTGTAGCTCTGTTCGAATTTTAGTTAATGCCCCTACATTTTGCCAAGTCACATCTGGCACAGTTGCAAATCCTTCTCTTTTCGCGGTGGGCTGGACGGTCGGTAAAGCATTCAAAAAGTCTTGATACGTTATACATAAAGTCTCTAACTGAGATTGATTTAGTGGACCTGGATTTTTTTGCAAAAATTTTTGTATCGCTGATAATTTTTCTTCGTCTGATTTTACATTGAAGTTCGTTGTGAGAAAGCCATTAGTTAACTTTCCATCCTTTGAATCAATTTCCATATGATCAGTATTAGATTGAATCATCTCCACCTGCTGTTCGCTCAATGCTTCAAAAATTCTTTTAATAGCAGATATACCAGCCGCAGTAACCAAACTTTTCAAATCAGCTCCAACATACCCTGGTGTTAATTTGGATAACTCTTTGTAATTAAATTTATCTCCATTTTCTGTTTTTATTTTCTTGGTCATTGCTCTTAAAATTGATTCTCTCTGAAATTCATTGGGTACATTTAAACATATCTCCCGATCAAATCTTCCTGCACGTCTAAGAGCTGAATCCAAAGAATCGGGTCTATTTGTAGCTCCAATAACTATCACTGGTTTATTATCAGTTTTGTCCATAGTTAACTCATCCATCAACGTCAATAATTGAGCAACAATTCGTCTTTCCATTTCTCTCTGAGCACCTCCGTCCCTCTTGGGGGTTATTGCATCAATTTCATCCATAAATATCAAGCATGGAGCAATTGATTTGGCTTCTTCGAAGATCTCCCGAAGTTTCTTCTCTGATTCACCAGACATACCAGAAACAATTGATGGTGCAGAAATATTTATGAATGGTACATTTAGTTCACCGGCTAATGCGTTAGCAACAGTAGTTTTACCACATCCTGGAGGTCCATACAATAAAACTCCTCTAGGAGGTTCTACTCCCGTAGATAAATATAATTCTGGATGTAATATAGGTAGTCCGATTATTTCTAAAAGTTGAGTAGTAACATTTTCTATTCCCCCAAGCATTGATAAATTTAAGTCAGGCAATGTATAATTGATTTTACGTTTTTGTTTTTTTATCATAGATTTAAATGATTCCTTTGGTTTTCTTTTCGTGCCTGAACCTTCTACATTATCAGTTTCTCCATCAGCTTCATCCTCTTTGTTTTCAAAATTCCACATGGATGTGACAGATTTATTTGTGGCATTAGGGTCCTTGAATGCTATTATGTTGTTATTGATGTCCTCATTCTCATCACATTCAGAGTCTTGTAAATCATCTGTATTAGATTCAACTAAAGTGCTTTTATATTCAGCTGCCTCATTTTCTCGTAAAATTCGTAGAATCTTTGCAATAGATTTTTCTAATTGGATTCTCTTGGTTCTTTTCAACATAAAATCTCTTGATTGGACATAAGATAGGATTGATGATGTAGTTAAATTACTCGCAGATTCGATCCCTGCAGTTGGATCTTCAGCTTCACTTTCACTCAACTCTTTTCTGTTAATTCTTGTTCTCTCATCAATAAGTTCGTTTATCAAATTTAGAATTTTCTGCTCTATGGGTCCAGATATTAATCGATCTCTAGCCATTGAAATTTGATTTTATAAGTCGTATTGATTCCTTTCAAAACAGATATCTCAATTTAGTGTACAAAAAATTACAGAATCTAAGTATTACGCACTTACCAAAAAATACGATGCTCATCATCACGCAAAAGAAAGTACAAATTATAGAGTGAAGTAATTGTTACCACAATTGCCAACTATCAAAATTCCTACTAGTCAGATCGTCTTGAAGTTGTCTTGTAAGTAGGTTTATTGCTCTATATTCTTACAAAAGTTTTAAACTTATTATCATCGTCAATCAAAACTAATAATTCATCAAGAGTTACATTGAGCAAAACCATCAGATTTTCCTCGAGCACTGTATTGTTACTAGATCTTTTGTCAACATCCTCTCCTGTGTATGATACGATTGGACCAATAATAATATTAAGCTGATGTAATGATTCCCAACTAGTTCTAAGAATTTTTTTTGACAACTCTCTCTGTTTGATTTTAACGTTATTGAAAGAAGATATTGTATTAGTATTTTCATTTAGCTTTTTAAAACAAGTTTTGTATTCTGAATGTGCCAAATTAAAGTTAACTGTTTCCCCCTCAAATTTTGTTAACCACCTAGCAGCGGAAATTACCAATATTAGTTCAGACTCTGATAATGAATTTATTGCTGATTGCACGAATCCAGAGCGATTATGATTCATGCAAATCGTGAGATTTGTATTTGGTAAGAACGGATCATCTTGAGTTAATTTTGAAACCAAAATTTTGCAATAATTGTTAATCTCCCGAAAATTTCTGATGGAGTTAAAGTTATTAAAGCTATATCGCCTTAAACAAGTGTTTTCGTCAAGTAAACTCAAATTCCAAGCTACTCCGTACTCTTGGGACTCCAAATTTTTGATGAAATTGTCATCCAATTTAAGATTTGAAATATAATTCTGAAAAAACTTCGTAAAATCTGTGAAAGGTTCAATTGTTAAAACTCGTTGAGAGAATCTGCTACTTACTCTCTTCTCCAAATAATCTTTTGCATTAATCTTTGTGGTTAAACCCACGATTGTGACTGGCACTGTACTTGATTGGGACATATCAAGCAAGTTGTATAATAATGTTTGTTTGTTGTCTGATGTGAACTTTTCAAATTCGTCAATGACAAAAATCAACGGCATCCAATTCTTATCGACTTCCTCTTGATGTCGATCGTTATTCAAAACTCTTAAAATATTTGTGAATGTTTCATTAATTGATTTAGATTCTATGATGGGGTTTCCAGGCTCCGCCAGCAATTTAGAATCCAATTGTTTAGCAATCTCTCTGAGAGCAGCATTATCATCTGTGTGAGCCGATGCACTTAACTGGATCGCTAGAAATTCATCGCCAAATGATTGGTTTAATTCCAATAAAACTTTTTTCATAATTGATGTCTTCCCGCTTGCTCTTGGTCCCACTATTAACAAAGAATGTCTTTCCTTATCCTTTACGCTCTTTAATAAGACATTATATAGATTTTGGTAACAATCCTTTAGATTTTTACTTTCCATATTATTGATGTTCCCATTTAGTTGAAGCAAAACCTGGTTCTTGACTTTCGACACATCTTGCAACAGGTAACGGTGATCTTTACCATGCTGTGTAAATACAGGTTGAAGATTTTTACTAAATTCCGATGAATGTTGATGATGAATCTTGATATGTTGTATTTTTCTATATTTGTCCGCCTTCTCAATTCTATTGGTCATTCTTTACTTCTAAGACTTGTGATATAAATGATTTGTATGTTTAAATCAATGTATCTCTATGACGTTATGCAAATTTGTTGTATCATTGTTTTGTATGATAGTGAAATGTTGAACCTTTGATATATTATTACAAAATGAGACAAAATCTCATATCGCGAGTCAGATAAAAGATTCGACCTTAGATAATGTATAATTATCAATCAAATATAAGCACATAATAGTTTAGAACATTTAGAACACGAAACATAATATATAGTGGGTTGGATTCTTCATTAGTCGTTAAAGGATTTAGAGTTGTCAAAATGGATATGTATCATAGTAATAACAGGTATACGTTTTCGTAAGATTAAGTTATGATGCGCTTGCTTAAATTCCGGACACATTTTCGAACAAATCTTCGTATCAACTTAACCAGTTTGGGAATAGTCGGCACTTCGAATCAAAATGGTTAAGAATAAATGGAATTATCTCGATGACGTGGTAATGCTTTTCGGTTGTAAATTTGGAATAGCAATCATAACTTAATTTCAAAAAATTTACATATAGTAGATTTAAAATTTAAGATCTTTTTACTTGTTTTCTAGCAAAATACAAGTAATCATACATAAAATTATGATCTAGGTTAAATTTAAGAAATCCCCAGTTAATTATTCTCGAAATATTTGGCTTGACATATAAAAGGGAATCTAAATTCCACAGTTTTTCTTTCTTCAAGAATTATTTTGTTCATATCAAACTCAATTCAATTGCAACAAAATTATAAAGCAAAACTTGAAAATGTCTGACGCCGGAAGAAAACCAATTCATACTAAAGTTTCTGAATCATTAACTCCAGAATCAGACAAATCAACTTTAGAAAAAGCTAAAGAAGGAGTCACCAATAAAGCCGATCAATTTGCTGCCAACCACACCAGTGACAATAATAAATCATTTTCACAAACTGTTGCTGATGATGTAACCAAAGGTAAACATGACGCTGAAAATTCAATTGACAAGGAAAAATCTAAAGCATCAGGTGAAGGTCAAAGTTTAGCTGAAACTGCTCAAGAATATGTTGATGCTGCAAAAGAAGAAATCTCAAAAGCTGCTGAATACGTTTCAGGTGTCGTTACTGGTGCTACTGAAGGTGCTGAAACTGGCGCTGATAGTGTCACCAAAAAGTAAAGATAAAGATAATGATAAAGATAGATAATTTTTAGCGAATTATGCTGATGTTTTATAAAGTCGTAATAAACAATATATGTCATATTCTAGTTAATAAATCATCGTAGTACTTCGCGAGGGTAAATGCTACTAATATCAGTAAGTGTCAAACACAATAACGCATTTTATATAAGACAGCAGTTGTGCAGAGTGTTCTTTAGTACTGATCCTTTCAAACTCTATTCTCTAGTTCCTACAAGTTTAAATCGAATTGGCAAATTTATTGATTAAAGTGGTTTCACTACTAACCATTTTCACTAGTTTAAACACATAAAAATTAATGTACACAAAATTAAAGCACATCAATTACACAAAAGCTTTAGGTACTTACAAGTTAAATTTTACGTGATAAAAACTTCTTGTGTCAATATTGTGTAAATAGATAATCATCATCAAATCCTACTTTACATGATCTAGCCCACAATAGATATGAGTGATTCAGAATCGGAGGCAGAGACTGATTATTTTCATTCGGATGCGGATGAACTGCAAGAACAGAAATTTCCATTGAAAGCGAAAGCAACAAGTTTTAAGCCATTTAAAGTAAATGATGAGGTGTCTGATGAAGAAGAATTGGAAGAAAGTGAAGAAGAGAATGTCGAGAAATACACAAACGAAGAAGAATCTAACGAAAATTTAGAAGAACTACCCACGGGAGATGAAGAGTCATCTTCAAATATACTGCACAATTCATTAGTTAATAAAAAACTTAAAAAACTCACAGATAAAGAGCTAGAGAAGGAAAAGAAAAGATTAAAAAAGACTGGAGTATGCTATTTATCGAAAGTTCCACCGTATATGAAACCATCAAAGCTAAGATCGATTTTAACAAGGTTTGGCACAATCGATAGATTGTTTTTAAAACCAGAAGATTCATCCAGTTATCATAAGAGAAAGAAATATGGAGGCAATAAAAAGAAAAAATTTACAGAAGGATGGATTGAATTTGTGAATAAAAATGATGCTAAATTGTGTGCAATCACACTAAATGGTTCAAAGTTGGGTGGTAAAAAGGGGTCTTATTATTATGATGATATAATTAATATAAAATATTTGAAAAATTTTAAATGGATGGATCTAACACAACAAATTTCCAGAGAAAATGAAATAAGAGAGGCTAAATTAGCTTTAGAATTATCTCAGCAAAACAAATACAATAGAGCATTTGTACACAATGTTGAACAAGCCAAACTAATAAAAGATATTCAAAAAAAAAGGAAAGGTAATGAAAATAGTGAGAACACGAACGACAAATCTAGTGAAAATGAACTCCGAAGAAATTTTAAACAAAGAAAGGTTGAATCGAAATTGAGTGAATCATCAAAGGATTTTGAAACGAACCTAGCGTCTAAAAGTAAATTATCTACAGTCTTATCTAAGGTTTTATAGAAGTAGTAAATACGGAAGAATTCATCAACTTATAGTTTGAAACTGAAATTCTATTAAAAGCTATTTTTTGTTTCCCAGCTGATTACTTTTGTTTGGCCGGTAACGTTCCATGAAGTCATATCTCGATTCTAATTCTTCTTTATCATAGCATCCCAACTCTCTCATCAACAACAGACTATTGATTGCGTCCTCTCTTCCGATGGATGGCAGATGGACAACTCTTTTCAATTTCAACCACTTGGAAACTGGCCACCAAGCATTATTGACATCTGAGGTAGTTGCATTAGATCTATTGATGATGGGTGTAGAAACATCCAAAGGAGGCATTTTCCCATTATTTAACTGTCGAGTTTCAACTTCAATCTCGAACTCAGGCTCCTGAAATTCAAGTCGGCCGAAGCTTTTCAGTGTTTCGTTATTGCTTTTGGAAGTCAGAGATATTTGGTCTTTTTGCAATGATTCCAAAGTACTATTGACTTTATCTAAAATTGACTGTTTGGTAGTAGTTTGATAACCCCTTTTCTCTTCTTTTGGATATTGTTTCGTGAGTGTGGATTTAAAGATTTTGTTATAAGTTCCAGAGGCTGCAGATGAAGTATGTCTAGGAGATGTTTGAGTTGGAATTTCGTTGTTTCTGGTGGTAGAATCATTCACTCTAATACCAATCGAATTTTTCAATTTGAATCCTTTATTAGTAATGGGTTTGCTAGTACGACCATTTGTTGGAAGTAAGTTGATATAATTGTCATTAATTCTGTTTGGCAGTTGTATATTATCATGTTTATTATCGATTTCTATACTTTTCAGATGTTTTCCAAGTACTTCTGATTCAATTGATGACTTCTTTATTGGACTATACTTATCAAATTTTAATGAAGGAGGTGATCTTATAATTCTTGATGGTATCTGAAATTTTTTTCCAAAAGACGTTGTCCTACCTTTTTCAGCTAGTGATTCATTACTGAAATCCTGAAGCTGGTCAGAATTATGGTTGTATCTAAATTTTGAAAACGATTTTGTTGTTAATTCATTGCCTGGTTTTGCTATTTCTGAGTTTTTGACTAGTTTCTCCGGTGATTCTATCTCAGTATCATCGAACTCTTCTTCTAGTATTTGTCTCCGTAGTTCCATAATACATATGGATTGAAATTTGAAATGATCTTAATATTTTATATTTTGTTTGTGTTTCATACAATTCCGTAATTTAAATAATGGTTTTATTTTGGTAAAGAAATAAAAAATAAACAGATTGCACAAAAATCAATATTAGTTAAAAGATATTTAACTTAACAAAGTCTTCATCTTATTATTTGCTCAATAATCAGATTTTACTTCTACAATCCCAATTAACAGGGTAAAGGTAGAGTAAGATCTATTTTCAGATCAAAATGAATTAGATTTTGTTATAATTTATATTATGTACTGGAATTTTTCTACAAAAATAATACTATTTTTAATCATAATTCGCAGCAAAATTGTGTATAAATCAAACAACTTACTCAAATCGTGAAAAATCTTTAAAAACATATGAATAACCATCTAACCAGATTTTCTTCTTATTGGTCAATGGAAAGCTGGAAAGTGTATGAAATTGATGAATTCATATCAAAAAATGAAGTTTAATGCAAACCTACTGCAATAGAAAATAAATTTTATTTATTCTTTACTCGTATTACGTTACCTTTAAAAAATAACTCCCACGTGAATTCAAGTAAAACTAACATGAAGAAAAATTAAGGACCAATTAGTATATCAGTTCATTTCCAAGCAAAATCACCTCAACTACAGTTATGTCGGCTCCATGTCATTGCAGTGGCGCCAATTCAAAAAATTTCTCCACTAACTTATCACCTGAATTACAGAAAGAATTTGAAAATCCAGAACATCCTGCAAATTTAATTTGTGAATTATGTAGATTATTTTATGATAATAATTGGGTAACTGGGACTGGTGGTGGAATCTCAATACGAGATGTGGATGGCTTGAATCCAAATCTAGTTTATATAGCCCCATCAGGTGTTCAAAAGGAAAGAATAAAACCTTGGGAAATGTTTTTGGTAGAATTACCAAATGAAAAATTGTTAAGAACACCAAATGATATACCGAAAGAATTAACAAAAAGTTACAAGTATAAACCAAGTGCTTGTACTCCTTTATTTATGAGTTGCTATAAAATGAGAGATGCTGGAGCATGTATCCATACTCATTCACAAAATGCAGTAATGATAACTTTATTATTGGAGAATAAGTCATATTTTGAAATTAGTCATATTGAACAAATAAAGGCTTTACCGAAATTAAATTTCAATGATAAAATTCAAAAAGTCGAAAAAATTGGCAACATGGAATATTATGATAAATTAGTTATACCGATAATTGAAAATACTCCACATGAAGAAGATTTAACTGATTCTTTACAAGAAGCAATTAAAAACTATCCAGGAACTTCAGCCGTCTTAGTCAGAAGGCACGGAATATACGTATGGGGTGAAACCGTTTGGAAAGCCAAAGTTTATAATGAAGCAATTGATTACCTATTGGAATTAGCAATTAAAATGCATAATTCTGGGATCTCATTAGTAAAATAATCCTAACAATATATATATGATTCATTCTTGGTTTAAATACATGATTGTAATTTACTCTACCTTAGTGGATTTTTTGTACTTTTTAATGGTGAACCTTTCATCTTATTCCACTCTATTTTGCTATACATTTCATCATCTATCTTTCCAACACATACAATTTCATTCCCTCTCATTATATTTATCCCACTCGGTATTTCTTCATTCTCCTCATTTTCTTCCGTCGAATAAATTATTCGCTCTATTGTGTCACTAAGTATTATGTTGGTATTTTTATCATAACCTTCAAGTATGCCTTCAAAATACCTTGCATCTGTTGTAATTACATGGACTTTTTCTATAATATGATTATAGTTAGTATGGTCTATCTTGTATAATCTTTTATCCAATCAAATACATACTCCCCAAAAACTCCTTTAGGTCAGACATTAACCCACTTGTAAATAGAACTCTGAAACTTTTTGCTTTCGTTGGTGTAGATGTGCTATTATGATTAATTTGATGCTTGACTATCAATAATTTTCAAAACCTTACGTCAGTGACGCACTTTCAATTTTGCGACTAGAGAAAGATCAGACTCACGAAAAGCTAAGACTAATATAAACACCTATTGAAAAATTATGAAACAGTTAATGAAAGTAATAAAAGAATCCTTCAACGGTAATAGTTCAGAAGTTATTCATAGTGTGTATTAGAAAGAAAAAAAAAGCCGTTTTTGATCTATTGACCGCAAAATATCATATCTTAAATTGGGAAATACTCAGTTTGGTTGCAAAAAAAACTTAATTTATTATTTACAACCAATTATTTACAAATCCATTATAATGGATACCAACAACAATCAGAATTTATGTTTACCGAAAAAGCCTACAACTGAAAATATTGTTAATTCATTCATGCCATTTTTATTTAATGGCCAATATGGAACTCAAGCACAAAGCAACTTTGACAAAGTTAAACAAGATACATCAGCAATGATGATTTCTTTAGCTGCCAGATTAGAATTAGAATCAATAACTTTGAAACAAGATTTAAATAGAAGCAATGAAATATTAGAAGAATTAACCACATCAGGAGCCTTACAAAGATTGAAAGATATTCAAACTAAGTTGAAAGAAATAAATCAAAAAATGTTAAAGGAATCAAATCAAAGAATTTGTGATACGGATAAATTGCTCATGTCAAACAAAACTAGTTATGAAATTGAAAAGAAAGACATCTCAACAGAGAGAATTAAGGAGGACATAATTTTGATCAATGAAAAACTAACTGACATTGGATCAATTAACGAAACTATAAAACTCAAACAAGACAAACTTGTTGATCTAATCTCAGAACAAAATAATATTTCAATTAAAATTTTGGAGTCTAATACAAGAATAAATACAAGTGTTGATGAAATTAAACAATTTCTTCAGCTATTACTATCGAGATTTATAACTTTGGAATCATTCGTTACTAACGCTTCAAACTCAACAAATGTAAGTCAAATAAACAAAGAAGACGACAAAGAGTTGGACAAGAAAACGACAAAGAAACGGAAATTGATATAGATTTATACTAAGATTAATAGAAAATGTAACATCCTAAATGAATAAATACTTTGCAATATAATTTTTGCACGTTTCAAAAATAAGTATCGACTACCTACAGACTCTGCAATTTACAAACTGAATTGAATAAGTGATAGTTAAAAATTACTAGTCAGCTTACGTTGGTTGAAGACGATAAGTTTATGTAATTTCCATAACACATTGTATTTTGAAACCTTTTTTTAAAGTACTTAGAGTAATAACAATGAATTAAAAAGTATTCAACACATGTATACATGCTCACTAAATATAATGATTTCAAATCAAACTTTTGTAATTTGTTTTTCATATCGCGGACCAATATTAAAAAAAGAATTATATTGTATTATTTGAGCTCTTATTCTATACCTTGGAGATGAATATTTTTTCAATCATACATACATCTTTAGGTATTTCAATTAGAGCTTAGTACCAATTTGAGTATTGCACTTTCAAAGTTAAGTATAATCATAGAAGATTAACAAAATTACTTTTAAAGAATTTGAACTCATTTAAAAAATCAGATTTGAATCTAAAAATTGAAAAAGAAATTTTAGATGTTTCATGTATTAACACTAAACTTAAGTTTTGTGTAAGTTTCACTTATAACCACTTAGATCTAAAAAAAAAAAAAATCTCAACGGCTTTTTGTTTCTTTTTTAAAATTTATTTTTTTATTTTACTTTAGTAACTTTAAATTTAATGAAAAATTTGAAGTAATAACGCTGTAACTTTCTTCAAATGTCTTTTCAAATCAATTTTGTTACATTTTTTTTATTAAAATTAATCTATGGTGATTTATATTAAATAAATTAAGAACATTCAATAATGTGACTCATCTTAAAATTTTGGCATTTTTATAAAACGTCTCGGATTTATTCATTTTAAGTTATATTACTTATGGTTGACAGGTTGTATTCATACTAATGTTCACAAACATAAATGGGTTTCTTTTCCAATTTTTTTTTTTACAATTTCCATTAATTTATTTTAAAAAATTGATTCAGATGTAATATTATATTCATTATCAATAAATATCAAGTTTATGCAATTATCTAATCTGAAATTTCAGTATCATCATGAATCATGAAAAAAGTCCAAATGAAAGTCAACTAAATTTCAAAGATTCAACTACATCATCAAATTCAATTTCATCTTCCAATAAAAAGAAAAATTCAAGTAATATATGGCAAACTTTTAAAGATTCATTTAAACCAGCATTAACAGATAATCAAAATGAAATTAAATCAAAATTTAATCAAGATATTGAAAGTTTAACTGATTTACAAAAAATAAATCAAAATACTTCAAATTCAAATTTACGTAAAGACTTAAGTTCTCGTCATATTCAAATGATTTCTTTGGGATCATCTATAGGTACTGGATTATTTGTTGGTACAGGATCAGCTTTATCACAAGGAGGACCTGGTGGAATAATGATTGCTTGGGTTTTAACAGCAACAGCTGTATTTGCAACTATGCAAGGTTTAGGTGAATTATGTACAACTTTTCCAATATCTGGTGGATTTAATGTATATGCAAGTAGATTTATTGAACCAGGTATTGGATTTGCAGTTGGTTGGAATTATTTTTTACAATTTTATGTTTTATTACCTTTAGAATTAGTTGCTGCTGCAATAACTATACAATATTGGAATAGTAATATAAATTCAGATGTTTTTGTAATAATTTTTTGGTTTGTTATAGTTATTATAACATTATTAGGAGTTAGAGGTTATGGAGAAGTTGAATTTATATTATCAACAATTAAAGTATTAGCAGTTGTTGGATTTATAATTTTAGGAATTGTTTTAATTTCAGGTGGAGGACCAAATAATCAATTTATAGGTGGTAAATATTGGCATAAACCAGGACCTTTTGCAAATAATTTTAAAGGAGTGGCATCCAATATAGTAAATGCTGCATTTTCTTATGGTGGGACTGAACTTGTTGGATTGACTGCTAGTGAAGCAAATAATGCAAGAAAATCTTTACCAAAAGCTATTAAACAAGTATTTTGGAGAATTATATTATTTTATTTTGGTTCATTAGTAATGATTGCATGTTTAGTACCTTATGATGATAAAAGATTATTAGGTTCAAGTTCAGTTGATTTAGTATCAAGTCCTTTCACAATTGCAATAGTTAATGGTGGAATAAAAGGGTTACCAAGTGTTATAAATGCTGTAATTTTATTATCTGTATTATCTGTTGGAAATTCATCAGTATTTGCATGTTCAAGATCTTTAAATTCATTAGCTGAACAAGGAATGGCACCAAAATGGATGGGATATATAGATAGAGCCGGAAGACCATTAGTTGCTATTATTATAACAAATATTTTTGGATTATTTGCATTAATTGCAGCAAATGATAATGCTCAACAAGCAGCTTTTGATTGGTTATTAGCATTATCTGGATTATCAACAATATTCACATGGTTAACAATAAATTTAAGTCATATAAGATTTAGATCAGCTTTAAAATCTCAAGGTAGATCAATTAATGAATTACCTTATGTTTCTCAAACTGGTATATGGGGTTCATATTATGGTTTAATATTAAATTTTTTATTTTTAATTGCTCAATTTTGGATTGCATTGTTTCCATTAGGTAGTAAACCAAATGCTTATGATTTTTTTTTATCTTATTTAGGATTTCCTGTAACTTTAGCATTTTGGATAGGTTATAAAATCTGGAAACGTAATTTAAAATTATATTTAAAACTGAATGAAATTGATATAGATTCTGGACGAATTGAAATTGATATAGATGTATTGCAACAAGAATTAGCTGAGGAAAGGACAAAATATAAGGAAATGTCAATATTTAAAAAATGTTTTGCATTTTGGTGTTAAGAATATTAATAGTTGGATATAGGTACTTTTATAGAAATTTGATAGACTTTACTGTAAAAAATAAATTTGGAATTAGATCATTTTTGTGTAACTTTTAATGATCTTGTGCGGCATCCACAGATTTGAAAAATTTAATCAACTCTTACAATCAAATGGTTGTAAAAAAAATATTAACATCAGTTAATAGAGTTACTTTCGTTTTAATACTAAAATTTCTTACTAAGTATGACTCAAGAACTAGCGGATAAAATAGAAGTAATATCAATAAATGACTCAAAATCAGAAACAGAAGAAATAGGTCCAATTGTACCACATGAACGTCAAATTGTTGATTCAATAATTTCAATTTGGAAAGAAGATCCATCAACTGAAAATTTAGGTATAAGTAAATTACATTCAATAGTTAAATCAAAACATTCAAATTGGTCAATATCAGAAAAAAGAATAAGACAATTATTAAAAAAATTTGGACTTTCAACAAATCAAGAACAATTTACTTATTCAAAATATATAACATCAGAATTAACTTTTGATATTGAATTACCTTCAAAAATTCAAGTTGTAATGACTAATAAAAGAGGTAAATGTTTATATGCTAAAAAGTCAATTAAAAAAGGTGAATTAATATGGAATGAAATTCCATTATTTTTTATTCCTCCATTAGTTAATGTTAAATTAATTAAAAATGGATCTGCATGTTCATATTGTGGTAAATTATTAAAACAAATAGAAACTAAATCAATTTTAAAAGGTTTAGATTGTAATATATGTTCAGAAATTTGGTGTTCAAAAGAATGTAAATTACAAAATATTGAATTACATAATTTATTAAAACATAATTTATATAATCCAAATAATAAAAAATCAAAATTAATGGATTCTAATTCATTTTTAGAATTACAAGATTATTGTCTTGAAGAATCTTGGAATGCATTATATGCTATTACATTAATTTATGCACAAATAATTTTAGATAAATCAGGAATTTTAAAAAAACAATTTAATTCAATGGCTAAAGTATCTCAAGATATACGATATAAAGCTTTAAATTCAAGTGGAGGAACTTTTGATAATATGAATGGTGGTACATTATTTATTCAAGAACAACAAGAAATTTTATGGAATCAAGGATTTGAAAAATTTTTAAAAATTTTCCCTAAAAATCCAATAGATTTTAAAGAATTTTTATTTATGATGGGAACTTATAATATTAATAATTTAGATTCAAATATTTATTTAATTCAATCTCATTTAAATCATAATTGTGAACCAAATTTAAATGTTGAAACTGATATAAATAGAATAAAGGGAATAAAAGTTTATGCTTCTAGAGATATAAAGGAAGGTGAAGAATTAACAACTACTTATGTTAATCCAATACATACAGTAAATCAAAGACAAAGAGAATTGAGAGTTAATTGGGGATTTATATGTAATTGTTCCAAATGTATTAATGATTTAGAATTAAATAAAAGAAGAAAATCTTCAAATGGGTCTAACAATCAACAAAATGCTAAAAATATTAGAAATATGTTAAAAGAAACAAGTAAAACAATAGGAGAAAATGGAATTGAATTAAATATTCCTCAAGATGGGAATAATGGAGAGCGTAGAAAATCAGTTAGATTTGATGAAAAAGTAGTAGCTGTTAGTAATTAAAATGTACTATTTTGGTACATCTCAGAAATTAATATATTAAAATGATTATGAATTAATTAATGATTTATTAGTAAAGAAGAATAAATTTTCTTAGCTAAATTCTATATAAGTATTTATACAAAATGATTATGATAATATGAAATGTCTTTTTGTTTTCGAATAATTATTATTAATAAGCCATTTGATCTTTATAGTATTGAACTTTAACCTTTATTTACAATAACTTATATTTAATCCCAATTTTTTAATTTCATTGTACCATTTTCTTGAAAATTAGTATGCATTTTAAAAACATCACTTAAAATTTGAGGTTCATGTAAAGTTTTTCTTTTTGTTGAATAATATATTGCTTTATTTAAATAATCATTTAATTGATCTTTATAATCAGGATGAGAACATTTTTCAATTATTATTTTAGCTCTTTCTTTTGGTGATAAACCTCTTAAATCAGCTAAACCTTGTTCAGTTACAATAACATCTAAATCATGTTCTGTTTGATCTACATGAGGAGCCATTGGTACAATACATGATAAACCAGTTGGATCTATTTTTGAAGGTCTTGCAGAAGGAGTATGCATTATTGATAATTTTGCATTTCTTAAAAAATCACCTGAACCACCTAAACCATTTAACATTCTTGAACCCATTACATTTGTTGAATTTGCATGTCCATAAATATCTACTTCAACTGGAGTATTCATTGCAATAACTCCTAATCTTCTTATAATTTCAGGAGAATTTGAAACTACTTGAGATCTAAGACATAATTTTTTTGAAAAAGTATCCCAATTTTTATAAAATTTTTCAAAACCTTCATTTGTTAATCTTATTGAAGTTGCAGTTGCAAAATCTAATGAACCACTTTCAAAAAAATCTAAAAATGAATCTTGTAATACTTCAGTCCATACTGTTAAATTTTTAAACTTTGAACCTGCTAATCCTTCAACTACTGCATTTGCAATATTTCCAATTCCTGATTGTAAAGGATGTAAATTTTCTGGTAATCTACCTTGTTTAACTTCATGTTCTAAAAATTCAATTAAATGATTTGCAATTGATTTTGATTGTTCATCACTTTCTGCATTTGGTGGAACTATATCTCCTGTTGTACTTTCAACAATTGCAATAACTTTTTCTGGATCTACTGGTATTGAAGTTTGACCAATTCTATAATCAGCAGAAGTATGAGGATAAGGTTTTCTAAATGGAGGATTTACTGGCATATCTATATCATGAATACCTTCAAAACTTGGAGTTTTTGTATTAACTTCTATAATAATTTTATCAGAAACAGAAATCATTTCTGGTGATGCACCAACTGCAGGACCTGGAATAATTGAACCATCTTCTTTTATAGCAGTTGCTTCAATTATAGTATAATCTAAATTTGAACCATTTGGTTTATTTCTTGTATAAAATCCATAAGTTAAATCTTGAGGAAACATTGATAAATGTTTATCAAAAAATTGAGTTCTACCATCATTTATAGCAGCAGCAATTGGTTTACCAACTTGATGAGGTGATCTTGTTAATATCATATTATTTTCAGCCCATTTACTTTCTTCTGGACCTGCTGAAGCACCAACAAATAAATGAAAACCTAATTTATTTTGTAAATTATTTTTTTCAACATGTTCAACTAATGCTTTTGGTATAACTTTTGGAGCTCCAACTCCTGTAAAACCAGACCAACCTAAATATTGACCATTTTTGAATAATTCAATACATTGTTCTCCAGTTCTTAATTTTTTTAAATATGGAGCATATCTAACTCTTTGTTTTAATATTGATGACATTTTTGGTTTTATTCTATTCTTTTATTCTATTTTTAGTTCTTGAATTTTTTCAGTCTATTTTTTATACCATATACTAAGTTAGGATGGCGTTGAATCTCTAAATCTAATCTAAATCTGTAAAACTGTAATAAGATGATGGTGTTTATTATACAAATTTTTTTATTGAATTGAAATTTTTAATTGATTTCTTAAATTTATTTATCAATTAAATTGGATATGTGATGTAAGTAAGATGATGAAAAATTGAAATTGAATATTTTTGATGAAATCAACTAATTTATAAAACTTTGAAATCTATTAATTGACTCTTGAAAAAATGGGTTGATTTTAATGTTGTAGAAAGAAATTTATATAATTGTACTAGATCTTTAGTTATATATTTATTGCAATTTAAAAGTTTCTTTTTTGCAGTGAAATAAATATTGACAGATTTTTCTATTTTAACAAATTGAAATGAAAATATATATATATGAGAATGACTAATAGTAATCTATATATCTTGATATAATTGAATTGATATATAAGATGTGAATTTGGTTGCAAATAATTTTAATTTTAAATTATAAGATGTATTTTATTTATTGAAAATTATTCAACTATTTATATTACTTATAATATTAATATTTAATATTGCGTATACTTAATTACTAGTTATATAATTAAAATAAAATTTTACGACATTGAAAATTATAAATTAATATAAACAAATCAATTCGGTTATACTAATTGTTCAATTTTATTTTGGTATTTAAAGGTAAGTCATTCAATAAATCTACTTGAGATGAAGAAAGTATGTAGTTTGTATTACCCCTCGCTCTTCTTACCAGTAGATATATTCAATTTGATAATAAAAAAAGGAGGGGATTGAATTAACTAAAGAAAAAAAAATTTATACGACGTGTTTGTTGTTGTTGTTGTTGTTGTGTTGTCTATTTTTGTTGGTTTTATTACAACACAACAAGAGATGTCGCAGATTCAATTTCCATGACACATTAATTATCTTTATAATGTTAATTACCGATATATTATACTTTAATATAACTTACATCATATGGTTTACATACTGGTAGATGATTCAAATTCATAATGGTTAATTAATTTTAATTCAATGTACATGAGGAAAAGTAAGGTTAGAAAAAAGGGTTACTACTATTATTATCGTTATTATTACTATTATTTCTTAAAAAACTCCGAACACAGTACAAAATTACAATTAACTTAATATAGAAGCCAATGAAACTAATTTCTAGGTGTCGTATGAAATTTTAATCATGAAAATAGTGAGCTAAAGAAGTCTAATTGAAGCAAATGCCTTCTGTTTTAGTAATGGTAATTTATTAAGACTATTAAATCGGTAATAAAATTTAGCGGATAGAATATTTCAATAAGAAATTAAATTAAATTAAAAGTAAAAAAAAAAAATAGAAAAACATACCACTCTTTCAATGTTATTTATTGAATATTTTTATTACATGTTCCGTAAAAGTTAAATTGCTTTACCTAAGCGTTATTAGATTTTTCAGTACTCTGAAGGTTAGAATAAATTTAAACTTTTTAAATCTTCTATTGAAAAATTAAAACGGTTTTTCGGAGTTTTTTTCTTTGTAACTTTAATTTTTTCAATCTTTGTTCTCTAAAAGTATTAGACGTAATACTTGTTGATGAGCTATTCCATTTCATAGATTCCCGTATCTAAGCAAATTAACAAGCTTCACAACATATCTATGAATGCTTTGATTTTGGAATTAAGTCAATGAGTGAATATTGGTGAAATTTTAGAAATAAATTTAATTATGTTTTGGTATATAAATTAACCGTTTGATTTTGTAACTCAAAATTGAAAAATTAATTTATATCCACGGAAATTTTATTCATTCAAAAAGATTCAAATTACAATATCAAAGCACCAATTACCGACTTATGATAAACAAATATAAATTAATATATAATAACATCATTAACATGAAACACAAAAGATTTTTACCTCCACAACTTACTCTCGAAAATATGAAAAGTGGATTCTATGGAAATATAATCAATCTTACATTTCCTGGGGTAAAATTATTATTATTATTATTATTCATTGAATTGTTTGCTCAATCGCGTTTTTCATGAAAAAGTAGAAGAATAAGACTTGAATAATGCATTACTATGTACAATTATAACTTACTACCTATTACCTCAAAAAAATTTGCCACTGCTTTAATTTATTTTCTTTCAATCATTCTTTTTAATTAAATCTACCGCTATTATTATTAATATTATTTGATTTAAATCTACTTATTTTTATAGTATTACCAAATTCATCAATTGGTTCAAATTCTTTATCTTTATTATTTGATTCATTGTTTGAATATAATTGTTTAAATTTTTGTTTTAATTTATTATAATCTTGTTTAATTTCTTTATTTAAAATATTTGAATTAAAAGTATAATCATCATCATTATTTTCATTATCATTTTCGTCATCATTGTACTCATCAACGTCATTTTCAATTATATCATTAGTCATAACTTCATTAGTTTCATCAATTTCATTATCATCATCATCAATATCCATTCCAATTTCATTTGATTTAAAATCATATACATCATTCTTATTCTTATTCTTATTCCCTTCTAAATTTCCTTCTTTTCTACTCTGTTTTTCTTTTTCTTCAACTATCTTATTTTGTTTTTCAAAATCATTTAATTCTTCTATAATAATTCCATCATTTTCTAAATCATCATCATACATTCCCATTATATATGCTTTTGCCATTGTATCCATATCTTTATTTAAATTTTGATAATCTAAATTTGTATCTTTTATATCTTCTGTTTGTTGTAGTTGTTTTTTATCATCATTGGTATCATCTTGTTTTTGATTTTCTTCAATATCATTAATATTTTGTATTTGGCTTCCCATTGCATTATCTTTTTCATCTATGCTTTTCTTAATCTGAAAATCATATATTGGAATTGGTTTTTTTTCTTGTTTCATTGCTTTAAATCTAGATACTGGTTTCTTAATATTCACAGTGCTTATCCCATCATTAGATTCATTAACACCATTTAAAATAATATCTCCATCTTCATCTTTATCTTTATCGATAATTTCACCAGTTATAGAATCATTATCAAAAATTGGTGATTCTTTTTCAATAATCATATCTTCAACTACTTTATTTCCTTCATTATTAGGTTCATTCTCTACTATATCTTCATCTAGATTTTGATTTCTTTCATTATTTCTTAGCCTATTTTGTTTAAATAATGATTTTCTGGAATTTAATAATTCATTCTTTTTTAATTCATTTGAAATATTTTCAATATTTTTTATATCTAAATCATTTGAAAATCTAACCGATTTTTTAGACTTTTTATCAACATCATCAGTTTTTGGGATTTCATTCAATTTTTCATCATCATTATCATTTAATCCTTCTTCATTTTTACTGCTTTTCCTATTCTTATTTCTTAAATTCATAATTTGATCATAAAACATTTTATTTGATTGATTATGTAAATTATTTTTACCAATCCATGAAGAATTTAAATTTGAATTTGTATTTGAATCATTTCCATAAAGTAATTGATCAGCATAATCATCATCTTCATCATCATCTTCATCATCATCAAATTCATAATCAAATTCTTCATTATTATCCATACCATCATCATGTTCTTCATCTTGTTCAATTTCATCAGCTAATAATTCTAATTCAATTAAATTATTTCGATCTAAACCAGAAGGATATTTAATATTACCCTGATTTATTTCATTATTTGGAGCACTATCTTCATTTATATTTTTAAAAGACTCAATACAAATTTTTTTTAAATTAAATTTTTCTTCAGGACTTATTTGTAATTGATCAATTTTTTCTAATAATTCATCTTGATTTAAATGTTCTTTTAATAATTTTTGTTGTTGTGATTGGGGATAAACTTCCATTTCATCAAATAATTCCTTAATGTTATCATTATCAGTGCTAGTTGATTTATTTTCAATCACATTTTTCTTATCAACATCATCATTATTCTCTATCTTTTGATTGGACTTTTTTTTTTTCAATTGTCTACCATTATCATCATCATTACTATCATTTTTATTATTTTCAAATTCAACATTATTTATTTTTGAATTTATAATATTTCCATCGTCATCAACTTCTTCTTGTATATCCATAAAAGGTAATCCTTCTTCATTTAATTTAATTTCATTTTCATTAAATTGATCATTTGGATTTTCTAATTGTTGTTGTGCCATTTGAAAAGCAATTTGAGATTGTTTTTCAAATTTATTTAAATTTTCTTTAACTGAATAAGCTTCTTTTAATTTTTCATCAAATTCATTAATAGCATTTTGTAATTGTTTTAATTTTGTTTCATATTCATCATCGGTCTTTGATGATGTTTTTAATTCATTAATTTGTTCTAATAAATTTTTCCTTTTCTTTTCTAAATTTAATATGGTTGTATCTAATTGTTTTAATAAATCATTTAATTCAGTTTTATCCTGTTTATCAGTTGAGTTTGAGCTAGACAAGTCCCCAATCTGACTTGAATCTGTTGACATTTCTATTACCCCTTTTTTAGTCTCTTGTTGATAATATTTTCTGAATGATGCCCTTAAAAGCAACTACTTTATTATAAATCTATAAATTTAAAGCAGATGGTGTTTTGTTTCAAACGTATTTTGTGCTACCAAATCGAGTTAGTTTTCTTATCTGATTACAATCATGGAATATCTCAGAATGATTAACTCTATCAATACCTTAATGGTCGGTCAAAGAAGAAATCGTCGAGAGTATTATACAACGGATCCAAGTGTTTAGATGTATAGTTATAAATGCGTTGCCAAATGATTGAATGATTGAATTATTCTACGTAGTAACATATTTAAATCATATCAACAAAATCTCCTTATATCACCTATTCCTTGCACCTGTTCCTCCTCGTTTACTTTCCCAATCTTTTAAAGCTGATTCCCATTCTTCTTCTTCATTTAAAGGTCGAGAGTCATCATCCATTTCCATATTTTCATTCATTTGATTTCTTTTAGCTTCTTCTTCTTCTTTATCAAATCTTTCTTTTTCATCAATCCATCTTTCATGTATATCAACATCTTGATAACCATCAGGATTAGTACCACTTTGCCGTATTGCTTCATTCCAAATAGAATCTCCTCCAATTTCACTACCAAAACTATATCCATTAGCTTTATCTATTATACTTAATAAATTAATCATACTCTTTTTATCTTCAACAAATAAAACTTCAAATGCAACTAAATGATATTGTTCAACTAATTCAGCTATAGTTTCTGTTAATTTAACATATTTTTTACCCAATATTGAATTTGATTCTTTTAATAAATGAGGAGTTAAATATTCCAAATCTTGTACTTCTGTATAATAATTTAATTTAAACGGTAGAGCTCCATAACCTTTTAACATATCTATTTTACTTATAACATTGACCTGTGGTAATTCTAATTGTAACATTGATCTTAAAGTTAATAATAATATTGAAATATATTGAGATGGACTTGTTAAATAAATTGAATCAACCAAAGACACAACACATAATCTTACTTTCAATACTTTAGTTAATTTATGAAATATTTGATATAATGAATTATGATGAGTAAATAATTCAATTTGACCAGGACAATCAAATATTAAATAATTTTTATCTTGTAATAATTTATTAATTCGATCCATAAATGTTTCTAAACCTTCTTCAGATAATTGTTCCAATGCATACATTAATCCACCATTAGGTCCTAATTGATATTCTTCCATTATTGTTTCTAAATCTATATAATCTCGTATATCTAATTCACATGGATATGGTAGTCTATCATTTGCAGGATCTAGATTTATTATACTCAGCTTTCTTCCAATTGCTGATAAAAATTGATACATTCCAAAACAATAAGTTGATTTTCCCAGACCAGGAGGTCCTATTACCACTTGACCGTACATATTAACTTTAGAATTCGAAATTTTAATTTAATAATTATGAATAATTAGGACGTGATGGGTTAAGAAGTTGAAGAGTGCCTGATATTTGAATAAAATTTGGTAGCAACAAAAATTATTATTTTCAATTGATGGCGAGTTTAAAATTGCAATAACTTACTTTATTCGAACAACCAAGTTCACATTACCACTTCACATAATTTATTGATATACTATGTCCATTGCTACAGCCAATACTAATGAATTAACATTTCTAGAGAAAAATGTCACAGTTTCTCCATTAGTTCTATTATCAGTTGTTGATCATTACAACAGAGTTTCAAAAGATAGTAAGAAAAGAGTAGTTGGAGTAATATTAGGAGATAATTCGACAAATACAATAAGAGTAACTAATTCTTATGCAATTCCATTTGAAGAAGATGAAAAAAATCCAGGAGTTTGGTTTTTAGATCATAATTATATTGATGCAATGGGAGAAATGTTTAAAAAAATTAATGCAAAAGAAAAATTAATTGGTTGGTATCATTCAGGACCAAAATTAAAACCATCTGATTTAAAAATTAATGATTTATTTAGAAGATATACTGCAAATCCTTTATTATTAATTGTTGATGTTGAACCAAGAAATGTTGGTATTCCAACTGATGCATATTTTGCAGTTGATGATATTAAAAATGATGGATCAGCAGCTGAAAAAACATTTGTACATGTTCCATCATTAATTGAAGCAGAAGAAGCAGAAGAAATTGGAGTTGAACATTTATTAAGAGATATTCGTGATCCAGCTGCTGGTAATTTATCATTAAAAGTTACTCAAACTTATCAATCTCTTTTAGGATTACATCAAAAATTAAGAGAAATTGCAACATATTTGGAAAAAGTATATAATAAAAAATTACCAATGAATCATACCATACTAGGGAAATTACAAAATGTATTTAATTTACTACCAAATTTAGTTCAACCAAATGGATCAAATATAAATAATGAGGATGAGTCAAGTTCAAATGAATTATTAAATGCTTTTACCGTAAAGACCAATGATGAATTAATGATCATATATATAAGTACATTAGTAAGAGCTATTATTGCATTCCATAATTTGATTGAAAACAAGTTGGAGAATAAGAAATTGAACGAAAAGAAAGCTCAAGAATCGGATATAATAGCGGAAGACAAAAGCATAACGGTAGAATAGAAAGCTTTAATTGAGATTAACTACCACAATACTTTCTTTTTCACAGATGATATACATTCCTAACACTCTATCTTGTAATTAATTCAGACTGTTGTTTAACTCTTTTTCGATACAATATTAGTACTTCACTATCTTGTTGGAATTGTGTTCAAAACGATAAAGTGTTGAGTAACGTTCAAGTGTTAGCATTAGTTTAACTTCATTAAATGTTGTTTCATCATCATATTTAGTCTTTCTTCTACCTTCATTTATCTTGAGTGGAAAAAATCAATTCTGAAAATTCTCAAGAAATTCGAAGCAATAGCAGTTTAAACTTTCTAGCTAAAGGTAAACTTCAATTAGCCTACTACATTCAGTTAGTCTAGATCCACTCATGTCACCGTTTATATAATAATATAACAGCAACACCATGTCACAGAAGTTTCTACCTTTATCGAGGATACATTCTGTTAATAATTTCAATTTTTTTTTTCAAAATACCAAAAGAAATTTACTATTTAATCATAACTTTATAAGTAATCAATTTTTAAATAAAAAAAGACTATCCCCTGGCTTGAAACTGTCGAACCTACATTCATCTGTTAAAATCAATAGTCACAATTCAGCATCGGTGATTGAAAATGTTGCATCAAAAGTTTTAACATGTCAAGAATCGGATGAAAAGCTGTCCCAAAGTTTAGGTGAAAACTCAAGAATTCCATTCAAGTATACCCCAAAACCTTCCCCTGCTATAAAATCAAGTACCACGAAAGCAAGTCTTAGGGATGAAATCAAATCATATGTGAAATTAACCAAACCAAATTTGACAATGCTAGTGACGCTAAGTTGTATTTGTTCTTATGCAATTTCACCATTGAGTGTATCACTACAAGAATTGATCTTTCTAACAGTTGGAACTACACTATGTTCTGGTGCTGCAAACGCAATCAATATGGGAAGAGAACCAGATTTTGATAGACAAATGCCTAGAACAGTCGGTCGACCGGTAGTAAGAGGATTAATAACTCCCAATCAAGCATATAACTTTGCAGCAATAATAGGTTCAATTGGATGTACAATGTTATGGTTTGGAGTTAACCCTACTGTTTCATTGTTAGGATTCTTCAATATAATACTTTATGCATGGATATATACATCAATGAAAAGAAAATCAATAATAAATACTTGGTTGGGGGCTATCGTGGGAGCAATACCACCTTTAATGGGGTGGGCTGCATCTTCATCTTTGGCACATCCAGGTGCTTGGTGCTTAGCTGGATTATTGTATGCTTGGCAATTCCCCCATTTCAATGCATTATCTCATAATATAGCACAACAATATAAACTGGCTGGTTATGTTATGACAGCAGCTGAAAATCCTAAATTAAATGCAAGAGTAGCTTTACGTTATTCAATTTTAATGTTTCCATTATGTTTTGGATTAAGTTATTTCGGTATTACAGATTGGGTGTTTCCTTTTGATTCTGCTATAGCTAATGGTTGGTTGACTTATTTGGCATTTCAATTTTGGGATCAACAACAAAAAAATTATAAGTTCGAAAGTGGTCCAACTAAACAAGGTATAGCACTTGCAGGAATTCATGCAAAGAAATTATTTTGGTGCTCCGTTTGGCATTTGCCAGCAGTTTTAATTCTTGCCATGTTACATAAAAAGGATCAATGGAATAGACTATATAATTATATCTCGTTTTGATAGCCTTTTATTATTTATAATATACATGTACATATTCTTTATGACTCCCTTTAGAATGTCAATTTAAGATTCACTCTATCCTATGATTCAGTAACTTCGAGAAAGGAAGAGTGTTTGTTCATAGATTAGGATCAATATTATTGAAAACTGAGTTTTGTGTTCCAAGAAATTGATAAATTTACGTAAATCATAATATGTACTCGAAGAAACTAATTCATACAAACATTTCCAAACTAAGTTACCAAAACACATAAATTTGGTCTACATGATTCAATTGTTATGTTCAAATCCAATAATTCTATCTCAGCTAAAAACAAAAAGTACACTCAACAGATAGAAAAAGTTTTAACAACATTTGAAGCATTGGAAGAATGGGCAGACTATATTGCATTTTTATCACGACTACAGAAAGTGTTACAAGCGTATACTGACTTAGAATCGTTTTTCGTTCCAGAAGCCCAACAAGTTTCTTATAGATTGTCATTATGTTTATCCTCAACCTTGCCGAATGGTGTTCATCAAAAAGCTTTGAGTATTTACGAATTAATCTTTGATAATTTGTCAACTGATCAAACTAACCTTGAAATAAACATTTGGCTACCAGGATTGTTACCACTTTTTTCTTATTCATCAATTCAATTGAAGCCACAACAAACAAAGTTATTGCTGTCACTTATAATCAACAAATTGGGAAGTAAAACTTTATCAAGACTTGCAAAACCGATAATACTAAGTCTTTTACCTGGGTTAGAGGATGAAAATTTAGAGATTTTCAACGATGTATTCAATTTACTCAACGCTTTCAAGATCAAGTTAAATAATGATTCGAAATTTTGGCAATGCTTGTTTCTTTGTGTGATAAGTAATCCTGAAAGAAGAAACGGAGCATTACATTGGTTGGATAGGAATTTACCTCAATTTACTAATACCAAAGAAGATTGGTTGTCACAAGAAGCTCAAGCTTGTTTGAAACCAGAGGCGGGATTATTAATACGAATGTTTGCTACAGCAATTAGTTATTCAGAGACATTGACGACAAGAGGATTTTTGGACCTACTTTTAAGTCGACTTCCCTTGGATAGTAGAATTTTTGAGACTACAATATCGCCCAAAGATAAGCAATTGTTAATAATGTCATGTTGCGCTGTTTTGGGTAAAGATATGAGTTTGAATAGAAGAATTTGGAATTATTTTTTGGGCCCAGAAACAGAAAATATACGTAAGGATTATTTCAAACTTAATGCTTTAAAACCTTTGAGTACGGGATTGATAGAAATGATATCATCGCAGTCATTGGAAGACAAATTACGAGCATTAGACATCTCATATTATTTGATCATGGATAGATGGGAAATTAATCAAGAGTTGACATCGAGGTTATTTCTACCTTTTCTTAACATATGTTACCAAGAAAATCATTTGAATAAAAATTCATCAAAATTTTTTGAAGAAGTTGAAACAACATATGTTTGGAGTGAGATCATAAATGTTATATTAAAAGAGAATATTCAAATGTTGGATTTTATATTCAAGACTTTCAATTTAGTTGAAGATGAAAAATCCGATTTCTATATTTTGATGGCCATATCCTGTTTATTGAGTCAAAATCTAGATAATAAAAAGTTCGAAATTATTGAGTCATTACTTAACATGTTACCCAAAAAGGCTTCAAACTTAACTTTTGAACAAGTTCCGACTAAGGATGATGTTGTCAAATCTTGGAAAGAATCGAAGTTTTTGTCTGAAAATCAATTGATTTCATATATCTTTGATGCATTGATACTGCTTTATTCCATTCATTCTGACAACATCGATTATGGCTCTAAAATTGGAACTTTACTCACCAAAATATTTGATGATATCGAGTCTAGTCAAACTCGATCCAACTTCACCAGCATTCTTCTACAAAATTGGGCTAATAATGCAACCATATCTATCCCGATCTCACTCTTGAGGTTGAAATTATTCAATCATGTTTCAAAGTATGTTAATGAAGAGGATAAGGAAAAATTTTTTAAATCATCGCTTAATAACTTGTGGACGTCAATAATTACACCAAACTCAACTAACTATCAGCCGGAAGTTGTAAGAAGTATATTAGATCTTAGATTCACTTTTGCAAATGAAAAATTAAACGGAGCATTATTAGAATTATTTGTTGCGTCATCTGTAAATCAACAAATCATAGCGTTCGAAACAATTTGGGACCACTCACATAAAATCGAAGAGGCAAATCAACTTTTGGAACGACAGTTCCAACTATTAATGGATAATGTTGGTGATGGACTAAACGATGATAGTTTGATTATTAATTCGGTATCAGACCTAATAATTAGATTAATTAATGATGACTTTTCGAGGCTTATCAACTTAATTTTGAATCCAATGGCCGCTAATGGATTTGATGCTACTCATTCTTTGCAAAATATTTCTGACTTGAGTCTTCATAATTACTATTTAGATATCCTAGTGAAGATGGTGGATATGGGTCTGAAATCAATAAAGCACAATTTGAACAATGTGCAATATGCCCAACAAGAAAATATTTCATACAAAACCTACTTGCTAACTGGATTAAAACAGAATTTAAGGGTAGCTGGAGATGGAGAATTGTTCAATCGTAGTGTCTATTTATCATTGAAACTTTATACAAAAGTAACTACTGGTTATGAAAAGAACTTTTCACGATTGTTCAACGACTTACTTGAAAATTACATTAATTATATTAATTCACAGATCAACATTTCAAAAGCTGAGTGCACTATTGCCGAATATTTGCAGAGTGTTTTACAATTTTTGGAGTTTGGATCAAAATCACATTTATTACATGTTAAAGAGCAAGAGAAAGAGCCAGATATAATAAGATTAATTCATCTAAGTATTGAGAAATGTGATTCTCCTTTACTTCTTGGAAAATGTATGGCATTGATGAAGAAAGCGATTCATGTGTTTGGAGAGTCAGTGTTCAGCATTATACTTGCATTAAATGATTCAATAATTATAAAAATTGATTACTTATTTAACAAAGTTTTAGAATCAAATAATACCGAAAATATTGAATTGTCATTGTTTGTTTTATTGGATGGTCTTGAAAACCTTTTAACTATTACCCATGGGTACTTAACACGTCCTCATTTGAATGATAAAATTGACAAATCTGTGTCGGATCAAGGATTCCTCAACAATGTAATGCAAGGCGTTTTTCAAATAGAATCACCATCAGCTAGAACTAATGAGCAAGATAAACTATATTCAACTCTTATAGCGTTTCATGATGCAACCAAAATTAATTTTAAGATATGGAACTGGGCAGATTCAACTGCAACAACTGAAAAATCTTTGCAATATGTTTCTTCCAATTTGAAATTAAAATCTAAGAAATTGCTACAAACTTTGTTTGATTTGGAAAGACAAGAAGTAGTTAATTCAATAATAACTTCAGACTTAACAAGTGCCTTGAAGTTGTTAAATATACTAGACAGTGGAAGATCTCAACTTACATTACCTTGTTTATTTAACTACATCAAATTTAAATGCAACCCAGGGGCAAATGATACATATAGATCGTACATTGAATCTGATGTTGAGGTTAAAAAATTGTCAGCTTTCCTATTGGCATTTTATGAATTCATGGATTTAGATACAATATTGGATGTTTGGTCACAAACTACCGATTTTTTAGAAACCGTTTATAGTGGTTCTCAATTTCAACCTATTTTGCCGGATGTATTGAAACTTTGCAATGTGATAGCAATCAAAACAAATAGAATTAAAAATTTTAAAAATAAAGCAGTGTTGGCAGAATCTTTCACGAAATTGTTTTCACAATACTTAGATGGGTATCTGAATGCAAACGAAAAAGAGGTGGTTGACCTGATAAGAGATTTTATTCCTGTATTAGGTGAAATTTATTCTGATTCTGATAAAATATCAGCATTTAACAATCTTGTCATTTCGTTTATCAAAAAAAATAACTTACAAACTGCTTCTTTATCAGACCTTTTGTTAATCATCGGCGAAAATCATATAACGAAAAGTTGGAATTCTACTATCAATGATTATTTTAACGATCCTAATTTCTTCAACAAATACGATAACAAGTCTTGGAGAAGAATCATCAGTTTGTGGATAGCTAATGATAGGTCAAGGTTTGATGATAGAATATCAAAGGTATTACCAACGTCAGGAACATCTCCTGGTGGTTTATTCAGTTGGAATGAAAGTTCGGAGGTTGAAAATAAAGTAAATCATTTAAAGAGAATATCATATATGTTATTAGTACAACCTAAGGATTACTTTGTAAATAATTTGAAAGAGATTTTTGAAAAATTAAATGGATTATTGGATTCCAAAAATTGTCCCATTGCGATAAGAGTTGAGATCACTACTTTATTTAGGGCGATTGCTTTAAAAGTCAGTGACATACATCTATTAGCTCAATGGCCAGTAATCATCCATGATTTGTTGTCAATCTTTGAAAACATTTTCAACTATAAGGGTTCAAAAGAATTACAGAGTATACCGCAGGATCAATTAAAATTAATATTATACGGGTCTAAACTATTGGACGAGTTACTATTGATTGGACCAGACGAATTTAATTTGAGTAGTTGGTTATTTGTTAATTCTGATAATTTTGAAAATAAACAAGAGAATTTACTGATTATAGATAGAATTTCCTTAAGTTATGATTTCACATTTTTGAAAAATGAAGCATTCAAATTGAATAATGGTGGTGATGGATTATCAAATAATGACGAGTCAAAAGCTCCATTGTTAAAAGGAGTAAAAGACATTAGTCTGGTAACTCAATTGCGATTATTTTTTGATTCATTAAGTATGATACATTACGAAAGAACTTATAATTTGTTACCACTAAATTACGAGGCATGTCTATGGGATATATTTCACGATCTTCAGTAGATTAAGTTTTAGAGTTCAATATACATAATTTCGTTAATATTAAAAGAAATTTAGAAGATTTATGATGTTAATTATTTTTAATTGAAGTTAAAATTCACTCGAAATCAACGACTTCCATGCGTGCATGTAAATTTGATACTCTCTTTTTTAAAAACTTAAACGGTAAATTCTCTACTACTGTGAAAGAGCCTTGAAGGACATTCATATTAAGGTCATTTCTTAACTACGGTGATTCATTGTATTGTAAGAAGAGTTGATATTTCGATAATGTTACATGTGTATTATAATATGTTAGTTTCTAAATAATCTGAATTGAACATCGACGATCTCTTTCAATTCTTTATAGCTAACGATAATATATTCTTTTTCACTAGTCAATAATAATTTCTCATCAATTCCACAATCTAATTTGTTCAAATTGACTAAAACTTTATGTAAATTTAAAATATTTTTACCCGATGAATCAATGAAATTGAATAAATTATGTTGAAAAAGTTTCAAAATCTTCAAATTGTTCTTATCATTTATTTTCATGTTTGAATTATAGTTATTTATGACAAAATTCAATTTTGTTAATAATCTGAAAAGTCTAGCATTTTCTAGTTCTGAAGTCAATTGCAGTTCCAAGAAATCACACGTGTTTTGAGTTTCATTTAATAATGCAAAAGTCTTGTCAATTAAATGATCTTTGCTAAATTGAGTTAAATCAAATGTGGATGAACCAGACACGATTGACTGATCATTCAAAACCAGAAGGACGTCGGTGAAGTCGTTGCTTATTGATGTTGAATTTATTATGTTTTTGATCAAAACGTCTGCTGATGTTGCTCTTAAGTTTGCTGGTAATAAAGTAGAAGCAAGATCTAGTAAAACTTTGCCTATACTATTTATATCTTTCAATTGGGCCAATTTTAAATCTTCTTCAGTACCCTTTATGGCATCCAATACATCGCTTATCCCACAACTACTCAATTTTATTCTCGAATCACTTGTTGTGATGATTTTGCTCAAGTCTATTGATGATCCAGCACTTAATCTGATTGAATGAATAGCTTTTACCGCATTTACTAGTTGTATCAAGTAATTCCACAATATTGTTTCAGTTACAAGCTCCACTCTAATGCCCTTTTTGTGGTGTTCCAATAAAGTTTTCGAATTTGGATAATAATCATACACAAAACATAATGAAGGTGATTCAATCCCCATATTTGAACCAGATGAATTAAAAGCCATTGTCGTAAATACATCTTTCAAAGCCACTATATTTGCATTATCATTCAAAGATCTCCATCTCTTTATTGTTTTGAAGACTGATTCATTCGTGATATCATTCCCAGGGTCAATTTTCCTTAAGACATATAAGTTACCATCATCATTAGAATAGCATTTAAATAAAAGACTAGTGTAACCTGGCCAACTTTTACTTTTGGACTCATATGATTTATCAATAGGCACTAATGAATGATATGAGTTTACATGATCAGGTAAGTTCAGATGATGAATTGCTTGTAAGCTTGCTTCATTTTTACGATGTAAACTTTCCCTTAGTTCATTCGGTATAAACATTTTGATTGAATTCGTCTCGAAATCTTTTATAGGAACGGTTAGTCGTGGAGGTGGTGCTGGTGCGTATAAGTGGTACTGTAACGGATATGCTGACCCCTGACTTGAATTTGGGATATTATTATTTGTTGATGGTTGAGTTGCAAAAAAATTCGGATTCATCATATTTACTTGATTCAAATGTGGTGGAGGCGGAGCTGGAAGTGGTGCTTGTGATGGGATTGGAGGGGTTGATGTATGAGATGGAACTTTGGCATATGGATTTAATGATGGATTTTGTTGGTTTTGTATCAAGTTTCCAATTGATCTTGCACTTGATGGTCCAACATGTGTAAATCCCCCAGATTGAATAGGTATTTGCTGTGGTTGTGGATTCATTGGTTGAACTGAATTACTCATACCTCCGGTTTGGGAGGATGAATTAAAATCTAAGCTCGATGGTGTAAATGAAGGGGTACTAACGTTAAATTTTTTAGTTGTGTAAGGAATACTCAGATTTGATGACTGTACTGAATTTTGGTAAGGGTTGAATTGTTGTGGTTGTTGTGTTTGTGGTGGAGCTGCTTTTTGTTGCTGATCATTCTGTGAATGGGCTATATCAGGTTTGAAGACAGGAGCATCCTTGATATTAGGTGATAAATTTGAAAATTTGGAACTCAAATTATGAATGTTTTTTTCACTTGTGAATGAAGGTGTTGCTTCAATATTATATTTTTTCCTAGCCAGTGAATCCGAGTTTGTTGACACCCCAGATGAAATACTTTGATCTTGATTCTGGTCTTCTTGAGACTGTTGTTGTTGCTGCTGAGCCAGTGGTTGTTTATTATGACTAAAAGCACAACCTTTTCCTTGATACTTACAATAACCATAAATTAGGATATTTTTGCAAAGCACATCTTTGGCAGTGTCCAAATTTATGTTCATCAAGGAATAATTCTAAATTCGAGAATTGATATATTAGTCGTTGTATTTATATATTTTGTTGTTAAAACTTGGATATAAGAATGGTTTGTTTTGATTTTTTTTCTCGTAATTTATGATACTTAATTCCGACTTCTGTGTCATATTTAATGTCTCGTATCAGTTGGCGATAAAAAAGATTAGACTCAGTCATACAATCAATTTGAAAATCACAAGAACAAGAGCTAAGAGTATTCTCACCGTCTAAGTTTCAAATATAAGGTTTTAAATTGTTACTTCTATTTGGATGTAAAAAATTCATCCCAAATTCTATCATTAGTCATATTATGTAACAATTCAAATGACATTTTACCTTCCCTATTAGTAGTTGGACTTGATTTTTCCAGTTGTCGATTATGATTCAATTCCTCAAAAAAGTAGTCGAAATCAACATCATTCCATTCAAAGTTTTCAAATTGAAGTAATGCATTAGATTCATTTTTTGTTTGACCATGCTCAGTTTGTAGTTGTCGCTGTTGCTGCTGCTGTTGTTGTTGTTGTTGCTGTAGTAGTTGATGCTGTTGTTCTTGTTCGTGTCTGTGGCGTTGATAAAGATGATTGACCTGAGTTTGTTGTACTGGATTTTGATGTGATTTTGGTGAAATTTGATCACTAACTAATTCTGAACTTGGAGAAATTAATGGATTTAAATGATCTAATTCATTTATTAAACTAAAAAGATTCAGATTAACATTTCCATTATTAATACGATATATTGATTCTTTACTTATTCTTGGACCTTCAAAATTATGTTCACCTGGATATTTTAATTGTATAATAACTTTAGTTAAATTATGAAAAATTTCACAACAATAATTTGCTGCTTCACATTTATCAATTAAAGATTGTAGGATTTGAAAACAATTTGAAGTTACTTTTAATACTAAATCAATCGGATTTTGTTTTCTTATTTCTTCACTATTGAATAGTGTATATAAGTATGAACTTCCTGCCATGAATAAATTATGTACTCCTGCCCATGTATAATTAACAGATTTTGAGGATAATAACTCAAAATAAACATCTGTTATTTCTTTTGATGATACTGATACCTGTTGCATATCAGTCCAAGATAAATTAAAATTTCTTGGACCTAAACCATGAATATATAATAAAGTATGATGATAATTTAATTTGAAAAAAATAGAATTAAAATCACAATTCCTTTGTTCTGCTGTAGGTAAATTATGATACCAATCACTAAGTCTTGAAAGAACATCTGATTTCCAATGATTTAAATCTTGAAATTGTCTTGGAATCTCGGAACTTGTATATAAAATTTTTGTAACTTCACTTTGAATTTTTCTAACATTTATAAAAGCTAAAGAAATATGTTTATAACTAGGCTCGTCAATATCTCCAGTTGGTAATGGATCTTGTGGTTTTAATTTCAGATCATCTAGTAAAGTAGGTAATGGAGTATTTATACTTTCATCAGGTATCCCAAAAGGTCTATCTAAATAAAAACAAATTTGTCTATCGATTGAATAAGTACACCAAAATATTCTTCTTCTTTTATCTCTAGTATAAGCGTCGATATTTACGTTTTCCTTAGATTTTGTTTTTAATTCATTTTGTAAATCCAAATCAACACAAATTCTTAAAGCTTCACCCATTATATACCATATACCTGGATTAGTAGGTCTCATGATTGAATAATATGCATAGATTAAAATTCCTTGTAAAGCTAATAAACGATCTTGATTTTCTTTAACATCATCATAATATTTCATAGCAGCTAATCTAAAAGATTCAGATATATGCGATGGATACCTTAGGTGATGAACTGATGAAGCAATAGCAAAAACCATGTTCAAAAAAAACAAAGGGATATGATACCTTTTTGGGGGTATAATACTATTTGAAATCAATCTAATATCTTCATTTTTATCACTCAATAAATTTTGAAATTCCAATTTATAAGTATCAAACCAATAACCATCATAATTTCGATTTGTCCAAAATGAATCATCAATACTGCCATTATTACTTGCAAAATTAAATTTTGATGATTCAATCGGTCCATATATTGGTATAAAGTAATCTCGAATAAATTCTTCTCTATGAAATAAAGGTAATTGTGCATTACATTGATGAAAAAACACTTGACAAAATTGTAAAGCAGTTGATTTTGGTGGTAATACTGCTGCTGAATGTAATAAATCATTGTCTTCATCTTCTGTTACTGTTCCATTTTGAGAATCATTAATTGGTTTTTTCTCATTATTTCTCTTTTGTACTTTAACAGCAGTTGACATTAATTTTGAAAAAGTTATATCTCCTTTTCCTGAACTATTTGGTATATTTGAAGAATTGTTCCTACTCAAAACTGGTTGAAATTGTGGATTATTTGAAATTTGATTTATTGGTATTTGAACTGAAGGAGTGAGAATTGTTTGATCATTACTGAATTGATTTCCTTGAGAATTATAATCAAACCCATTTGTACTTACTCCATGATTAATTAATTGTTGTTCCAATTTTTTTATAGTCTCTTCCAAATGTACAACATAACTTCTTGGTATTTCTCTACCAGTAACAGGATCAACTCCAACACATTCAACTTTATGATGTAAACAATTACTACATTGTGGGAATTTCAGATCACATTTTATCTTTTTGGATCTACATCGTTTACAAGCACTTATACTTCTTGATAATTTTGAATTTGAATTGGTAGTGGTAGATGATTTTGGGGTACTTGAAGTTGAATCTGAGTTGGAGTTTGATGTTCCATTTGCACTGGTTGAATTGTCTTTCTTTTGTTTCTTTTTTGGTGGAGTCATATAATAATTGTCATATGAAAAATATTGAAAAAGTTTGTATGATCAAAGGTAATATCTGCTCTGATGACTTCGCAAGAAAATGGTATTTAAGCTAGGTGATTGGCAATTGCAATTGGTAAATGATGTTTATTAGGATTAGATAAGAGTAAAATGAAAGCCTAATTCAATTTATTAGATTCTGACTTTGTGCCCCACGATTTGCGTTTTTACGAGATCAATATCTGCAAAATCGACGGTCCAGATATTAAATAAGAGCGACCTAAGCAAAGATAAGAAATAAACTATCATATGATTAAAAGACACAGTTTAAAAGATTTAAAAAGGATGAAAAAAAATGGTCTTCATATTATATTATTAATTATATGTAAAACAATATATAATACAATCATATTTAACAAATTATTTAAAACTGTGATTTTATGTTTTTTTGGCACGAAAACTAAATCAAATAGAATTTTTTTTGAGCCGCATCAAAATCACGTAGGTACGGATGTTTTGTACATTTTTTTTGTTATGCCCATAGTTAAGTTACCTCCGTACCTCAGATATATCTAGATCTAGGGTCCAAAACATTTAAAATGGCCATAACTTTTGAAATACTGGATGGAATTTGGTCAAAGTTACATGAAATTAAGCATTAGAGTTGAATAAAAGTATTTAACTTAAAGTTGCATGCAAATACTCTAAAAATCAAGCTGAAATTGCCATAAATGTTAAAAATTGGACCCTTAGATCACAGATCTTTAGATTAGATTTCAAGATTTCAAGATACGTAGATTTTGAGATACTAGATACGCAGGTTTTGAGATACTAGATACGTAGATTTCAAGATACTAGATACGTAGATACTAGATACGTAGATACAAGATACGTAGATACAAGATACGTAGATACTAGATACGTAGATACGCAGATTTCAAGATACTAGATACGCAGACTTTGAGATACTAGATACACAGATTTTGAGATACGAGATACGTAGATTTACATCAGATCTGAAACACATCCGTAACTCAACATCCGTACCGCAGCATTTTGTAAACCCGTACCGCAGTACATTAATTTTTTTTTAAATCAATAAATATGACAATTTCAATTCAATTCTTTTCCCATTCAATTACATTCATTTGTATTAAATATAAACTGTATTAGATTTGACATGTATTAGAGATAAGTATCTGATTTAAAATTTTCAAATCATTATTAATTAATAGTACTATATAGATAGATAAGTAATAATTAGTAAATATATAAGTAATTAAATAAATATAGGGTTGTTGGATACCAATATGTATTGAGTAATTGATGAATAAATTATAATAATTAATTGATTAAATTAATAATATAAATAAATTAGTATAATGAATAAATATGAATAAATAAATTAAATATGAATATGAATAAATATGAATAAATAAATAAATAAAATGCAAAATAAATAAATAAACCAATTAATCAATAAAAAAAAATAGGAAATCAATCAAACTTTTCTTTCATCCCATTCATCAGAAATTCCAAAAAATAATTTCAATGAAATCAAACAAAACCTTTAGAACAAAATAATTAAAAGAAAAATCAATTAATCATCAACATGTTTAACAGGAGCATGATCCAATTTATAACTCCCCTTCAAAATAGGAATAAATAATTCATATTTTGTAGTTTCACTCTCAATATTAGATTTTTCTTTTTCAACTCTTAAATTACTAACTATTGAATTGGCAAAAAGAGGATATTGAATATGTAAATTATCTATTTTTTGAGTTTTTGATAATTTATCATCAACCACTGATTCTTCATTTTCTTCTTCTAATATTGGTTGTGGTAATTTTCTAATCACTTTATCATCTGATGACTCAGAGTTATCATTTTTAAATAAATGTTTATATGTAATTGATTGATTTGCTAATACTAAATCATTCCAATTTCTTTTATTTAAAAATCTATGATTATCTCTTGTTGATCCATCAACATCTTTTTTAAAAATTGGAATTACATCTTCAGTTGTATCTCTATTAAATTTATGTTCTTTACTTCTTTTATTTAATAAAGTTGCCATTGCATCTGGTGGTGGAGCATTTACAATAGCAGAAGATATAATATTAAAAATTAATCTTGGATCATTTTCTGGATGATTTATTAAATCTTGATTTTCTTGTTGTATAGCTTCACTTCCACGAATTAAATGAGTATTTGGATGATTATGATATTTACTTTTCATTCTACCAATACAACATAAATGAACATCACCTGATAAGATTGTTATTCTTATACCCTTTGATGCACCAAATTCAATTAAATCTTTAACTAATTTATTTCTTTCTCTTTTATGATATTTTGAACACCAATGATCATTTAAATCATCTAATACTTCAACATCTCCATCAAATTCATTAACTAATCCTTTATTTATTAACCCCTTTTGAGCTAATTTTCTTGCAGGAGCTAAAGCAGTTGAAGTTAATACCCATTCTAACCAAACTAATCTTGGATAAAAAATTGGTACACCTAACATAACTAATAAATGTTTTATTTCACCATTTGGTTTCAATTCAGAATTTAATTTATCAAATACAATTTTATAAGTTGATGGATCAACAACTTGTTTTAATTTTCTTTCTGTTCTACAATCTAAACCTAAAAGACTAATTTCTTTACCTAATCTCATAAATACTGAATGATTTTTTTGTTTTATGAAAGGTCCAGATTTAGAACCTAATAACCATGAAGAAGAATTTAAATGTAATTTTTCTTCAGGATTCATTTGATGTTGAAATAACATATAATATTTATAAGCAACATTTCCAACAGATTTAAAAATTGGAGCATTCATAGTTGAATCATGATATGAACCAAATCCATCAATAATATCATGATCATCATATATATTTACAGAAGGAATTTGTGACATTGCTAATGGGAAAAGACTTTCTAAAACAGAAGAATTTTTACCTTTCCAAAACCCCTTTCCATACCAATCCATATAATGATTTAAATAATATTTATTAAATTCTTTTAATATGTCATCAGTAATTGGAATTGATTTTTTCTTTAAAGGATTTTTAATTTCTGTCCATTCTTTTAATTTTTTTGAATGTAATTTTATAGAATCACAATAAATTTGATCTCCTCCACCTAACATAACATGATAATGTTGTTTATCATGTTTATTTAAAACATCTAACCATAAACTTGATTTATATTCATTAGCATCACAAGCCATTGAAAATCCATTACATGAATAACTTATAATATTCATACTTTCATTAAAACTTGGTAAAAAAAATTGAAAATTTGTTTTATAATATTCATTTATAAAATATTGAACTTTTTGAGGAAACTCCTCAAGAGTTAATTCAATTGAATATCTATAAAATGAAAATTCATCTTCTTCATAATATTTTGTAACTGGGAATTCACCAGATTTAAATAATGATGAATCATTACCTAAATCCACAGATGATGGACCAATTTTAAAAGTAATTTTAGGTGCTGAATCAGGAGAATTTCTAACAACCAACATTAAGGAACCACTATAATTTTTTTCACCATTTTCTAAAGTTCCTGATAATCTTAAAATTGGACCACAAGATATATCATATTCACCTAATTTATCACTTTCATCTATAGGTCTTTTATCAGGGACATTTGCTCTTGATAATTCATTTATTTTTAAAAATTCATCCAATGCTAATGGTTTAAACCATTCTTCATTTGGTGAAGTTGTTGTTGTAGCATTACTTATTTCATTTGTATTTGAAGTATTATTATTTGAAATATTATTTGTAGTGTTATTTGGAATATTATTTGGAATATTACCATTAATATTCTCTTCTTCAATTGATGGCATTTTGAGTTAGGTTAAGGAAGGTAATGGATATCTATACTTGATATTTTCAAAATTGATTGACGTTTGTTGTGTAGGTCCTACTTTTTTTTCAAAATTACAAGTACAAGTAAGTTGCTATAGCCTTGTTTATTTTTAGTATTAAGTAAAGTAAGAGTTCTCCAAATATTTGATAATGCGGTTTTGTGTAAGATGTAAACTCGAGAGAAAATTTCATATTTTTCAAATTTCAATTATTATCCGTAAATTTTAGTATCAATCATATTTTAAAACAAGTGTGGTGTAAGAAACTTAATTCATTTCTAAAAACAGTCAACACCAGACGTGATTAACATGATTACTATAAATACAATTATGAAACGATGTATACTAATCTTATGCTGGTAATAAACAACGGAGTTTAGATTTACCCGTATTTGGTTAAATTTTATTTTTTTTTCGTTTAAATTATTTTATAACCATTCGTAATTTCTTTATTAGTAATAGCTAAGTATGTACTACTTACGATAGATAAGTAAGACGTAAAGAAATAGACGAGGCTGAAACCATATGTATTCCCAAAAGATAAATAAATTACATAGAAAGTTTAATTTAAGCCCTGATTATGCATAATAATAAAATAAAAATCAGACGTGTAACTAGACGTGTTTTAATTATCAATTATGTTATCAATTATAGATTAACAATACGAAATTTAAGGTACAAGCACCATCACAATCCTAAATTGTACAAGAATGTAGATCTTCAAACTTATTTGTAATTTCGTTTATAAATTATGTCCTTAAGAAATTTAAGGATGAATATTTGTAGTGTTATAAGAAAATTGTAAATTATTTAGATGAATATGAGAGGGGAAAGTAATCAAGAGTTCACTATGCTACAAAAGAGAAATTCATGAAACAATTCTCAGCTTTTAGATGTCAATTATTCGAGTACGAAGTTATTATTAGTGTGTATGAAAAATTATTATTGTTTGTTTCAGATGCTTGACTACAACTTACAACAGCATGACTTGACATTTAATTTGTTGGCTTATCTATTATTGTGTGTTTCATCATCATTATTAAATAATATCGATCAATACTAGACGTATTATTTATTCTTTGCTTTAGAAATAAATTTATTGCTTGAATTATTATTATCATCATAATACCAAAATTTCTTAATTCCTTCTATCTATTATCTCCTTAGATTTGGGGTTTAAGATCAAAATTCAGGATAGATTTCACACGAATCTTGGTAAAAAACTTGGAGATTTAAAGATTGATATAGGGAGTGAATAAGAAAAGATATGAATTCCTTTTTCTTATTCTTCGTCTTTACACTTGCTGTTTCATACTGTTTCTTTTTGAGTTTTTTGATATTTCGTCTAATAAATTTTAATTCTTACGAGAAAATTAAGGTTCTTTATTGTTTTAAAACTTGATTGTCATTCTGTATCTGTTTGTTTGTTTGACCAGAACAATCAGATTAGCGTTTCGTTAGTTTAGCTATACTAGTTTAGTTTTCCTTGTCTTTGATGCTACTAATATCAATACATACTCTACTACACACAACATCAAGGAAGGGCTAAATTAATTATGAGCTTTGTTCTTTTGCTTTTATATATATTTTTTCTTGGTATAACACTTGGCTACCACGTGAGATGCACAATATCTAAGTATGTATGTACATTATGATAAGAGCTACCAAATACAGTATATCTTACATATGAAAAATATTTGCCTTAGTTATATCTAAAGTAACGTTGTATACTTACCAATATTAAGTATGAATTATATCCATAATTTCCTTATTCCATTACCATCCGTATTCAAAATTAATAACTTGCACTGATCACAGTTCAGTAAAACTATTTTGAAAAGCGATATCACCTGACTGTAGTCATTTATTTCATCAAGATTTTTAAAAATTTAAACTTTTTTAACTAGTAGAGTAATTCTATTATTAAATTTTAAAGGCAGGATCTTAAATGTTGTAAGACTAACAAAGAATATAATCATCATTATTATATGTTATGTACAAATTCTTATATCATTATTAACAATAATATATGAAAAAAGAATATGTGGAGAGAGAAGAAGAGAATTTACTTTTACGAAAATTTTAACACTAATGAATGATATAATAAATAACACAACACAACTACAATAAAAAGTATTGGAAGAAGAAGAAGAAGGAGAAAAAGGATAAAAGTATGAAAGTAAAAAGAGTAAACGTATTTAAAACTTACATTGCCGATAAATAATGACAGTATTGACCTAATAAATCAAAACTGTAACATTCATTTTAGTCGTTTACATAACTATCCTTTGCCAATATAGTGTTACCTCTACAGAAGTCTAGGCCTCTATAAATTGAGTTTTGTGTATTACTCTCTCTCTCGGTATATGAGTTTTTGTAAGGTGATGATGATAGTAGAAGGTGTTGAAAATACTAAGCCTGGAATTTAATATTTAATACATATCATACACTTTGTAAGTATATATAATATTTATAGTTTCTCATTCTATTTCTACTTTTATAATATATCACTTTATTTTTATTCTATTATAATTTTGACAACCAACCAAGTATTATCAAGTCATCTATTTACAACCAACCTAATACCATCCAACTACCACTTTTCAACTTTACATTTTATCATCAATAGTTTTACTACTTCATTAATCTAGATATAAACTTCTATTTTTATTACTATTTATACAACCCCACACAACACAACACATTCATTTAATTTATCATTCAAAACTTATTTTAAAAAGTTATGGATAATAAGAATTTGAAAATAAATATACATCAACCATCAAAAGAATCTTTAAATAATTTAAATAATTTAAATAATAATATAAATGGTAATAACAATACCATAATAGATGAACAAACCCCAAGAACTATATTATCAACTGAAGATATAACACAAGGTCCAACTCATACTTATGATTCAATATTAATTAATAAATCAAATAATAATAATTATCAGAATCAACTGATGAATAATAATAATAATCATTTACATCCTAGAAGTCATTCACAAAATGGATCTATTTTAAATTCAAAGCAACCACCACCAAAACAACAACACATTAATGTATTTAATGATCTAATAAATAAACAATCATCTGATTATAGAGATATAAAATTTAAAGACAAAATAAATTCTCAAAATCAATCAACAAACAACACCACCGCCAACACCACAACCATCACTAAAAACTTCATAAATAATGTTTCATTCGATGATATGAATAGAAGATTTGATGATGATAGTGAACCAGATTCAGATGATGATATTGGATGGGATTTATATAATATAAAAAGAGGAATCGTCAAACCAAAAGAATTTAAATCACAACAAATTGATATAAATAGTTATTTATCAATTGGTGGATCAACTTCAGCTACTATAAATAATGGGAATAATGGAACTAGAAGAAATTCTATAAATCCTGAAGAAATTAAATATCCAAAAAAACCATCATTAGATCCTGAAGAAATAAAATACCCCAGAAGAACATCATTAAATCCTGAAGAAATTAAATATCCAAGAAGAACTTCATTAAGTCCAGAAGAAATTAAATATCCAAGGAGAACTTCGTTAAATCCTGAAGAAATAAAATACCCAAGAAGAAATTCAACAAACAATAATGATTTAGATTTACCAACAAATTCAAATTCAACAAATTCAAAATTAAATTATAATCTTTATCAAACAATTCCAATAACAAATTTAAGAAGTTATTCTATATCAAAAAAGCATAAATTATATGATAAATTATATAATAATGAAATTTTACCTAATTTACCAATTTTACCAAATAGAACAATATTAATTTATATAAGTTCAAGAATTCATACTTGGGTAGCATTAGATTGGATATTAACAAAATTTATAGAAAATGGTGATAAAATTATAATAGTATCAACAATTGATCCAAATATATTTGAAAATAATAATAAGAAATGTAAGAATAAGAAACGAAGAAAAAGTTCAACAACTCCATTAAATAATGATGTGTCAATAGATGAAATGGAATTTGATTCACCAATTGATAGATATAATTATAAAAGTTTACCAGAAAATTTAATTCATATAACAAAAAACCTAATGAAATATATTTTAAACATAATAAATCCAAATCTTATTGTTGAATTTACAGTTGAATTAGTTGCTGGAAAAACAAAACAAGTTTTAAAAGATATGTTTAAATTATATGAACCAAATTTAATGTGTATTGGAGCAAAACATAATAGATATGTTGGTGAACCCATATCTACATTTATAACTTCAAAATTAAGTGGTAGATTAATTAAAATTTTCCCATTACCTGTTATTGTTGTTCCAGCAGTAAATATGAATGAATTTGAAAATAATTTGAAAAATCAAATTAATGGTGAAACTGGGGATTCTAAAGTTGAAAATGAAAATAAGGATAAAAAGACAGATGATAATTTAAATTCAAAAAGATCAAGATCAATTTCATCAATTACTTCTGAATCAATTTCAAATTCTTCAAATAGTGATGAAATAAATAGTATAGCATCAAGTTTAAGTTGTAATTCAAATTCAAACACTAACTCAAATGAACAACCAATACCATATGATTCAACAACAATAATATCAGAAAAATATAATGAATATAAAATACATTTAAATTTAAAAATTAATGAAATTAAGAAAGATTCATCTTTTGCAAACGATGAAAATTACTACTCCAATTTAATATCAACTATATCAGATAATTCTTTAAATTTATGTAATTCTTTATTAGTATTAAAACCAAATATTTTAGAAAATTATGAAAGTTGTAAAATTGCAAAATTAATTACTGGTTCAAGTTTATTCGACAATGATAAAATTTATTCAACTAAATCGCTTTTGGATCCCGTAGTTGAAAAGAAAAAAGTTATAAATATACCAAAGGAACATAAAATGTCATTTAAAGAAGTTAGAGAACAATTAAAACAACAACAATTACAACAAAAATTACAAGAACAACAGGATCAACAACAACAACAACAACAACAGCAAGAAGAAGAAGATCAAGCTTTACAATCACCAATTGAAGACTCAACTAATCAAACAAGTCTTAAATGGAGTCTAGGTTTAGAAAAACCAATACGTAATTATACAACAACAAATAGAGATTTATCAAATGGTTCATCATCAATAAAATCTTTAGGACTTGGTTCTGGTAGTGGTGATAATTTAAGTAAAAATTCAACAAATTCAAATGAAGATATAAATTTATTAAATAGTGAAGAAATTATTAATAATGCTGGTCAAATTAATAATAATCAAAATAATGATTTAAAAATTAAAAAGAAAAAATCTAAAAAATTTTGGAAATTATTTGGGAAATAGATTTCCTTAGAGTACTTACTTTTAAGTAATGGTGATATATATGTGACTTCATGTCATATTATCATAGTTTGTTAGTCACATTTTTTTCAGTTCTGGGTTTAAAATAGTTTCAATTTACATTTTTTTGTGAAGTTATTGTGTACCTTTAAACTTTTTGAGTAGTTAAATCTTACTTTCTCATGTTAATCTCTATCGGATATTGAGGTTGGATCTTGGATTGAATGGATCTTGATTCGATCTTGAATGGATCTTGATTTGGGTCTATCTTTAAGGAATGTGACAATTTTTGCTCATTTTGTGTCATTTTTGAATCTTTGGTACAAAATTGAATCTTTCTCAAATCTTGTTCAGGTAATTACACTGCTTTACAAAGAAAACTTAGACAAAGCAATTGCTCCACCAACTAGCTATCAATTACCAGTAGTCTTCCCAGAATCTACCTCAAGAATTAAAAATGCATCAAACAAACATATTAAATCAAATAATAACAAAACAAACAGTTCATAAAATAATAAATACACCAACATGGTCAATTAAAAAATTAAGACAACAAATAATTCCAAAACATTTACAAATTGAAGAAGATGAAACAAAAGAAGAAAAAGATATTAAAATTCATGATAAGGAATTAGCTAGGATTAAAAAGATTATAAAATTATCAGGTTTCAATTATCCTAAAAATGAAGAATTATTACAAAAATTATCAAAATCGTTAGAAATTCAAAAAATTTTTATAAAACATTTATATGATAATTCAATAAATAATTCAAAAGAACAAACTAATAAAAAAGATGATTCTTTTAAAGAGGATAAAAATTTTACAAAAAGAGATAAAAAATTACAAGAATTATATCAATTTAGATTGATTTCAAGTGATCATTTAATTCCAAAACCATTAAAATTAAATGAATTATTAAATCAAATTAGAAATTTACCTAATGAAATTAATGATGAAAAAGGTGAGAAAGGTTTTAATTTTAGTAAATTAAGAAATTAGAGAGAAATACAATTAATGGATAAATTTTTGAATAGAATTATTTGATCTAAGAATTCATTGAAAAAATAAAATCACTTAGAGCTTTATAGTTAAAATCTAAAGTCAGTTCTTATAAAGGTGATCTAAGATTGAAATAAGAGGGTCTGACGAAACTATAGTTGTTGTGATAGAAATGGAATCAAAGTTTGTATTGGAAACTGGAAGACAATGATCGGGTAGCTTGTAGTATCTGAACGGCTTGAAGATTTGAAAAGGAACCATTATTATATAATTCTGAGGAGTTCAAAATCCAAAGATCTGAGAGGGATAAAGTAAAATTTACGGTTTGGTGTTTGAATCATGAATTAATAGTATCAAGAGATTAAAAATATTCCCTTCTACATTTCCTTCAAAAAATCAAATGTGTTGAAATAATACTATGTTATCAAAACAATTAACATTGGAACATATACACACTATATACTCAAATATGGTTCTCAACTACAATTGAACTCAGCAATTATATTATACCAAACAAGTCATTCCAATAAGGTTTTCCTAAAAATAAAAAGGTAAGTAAGAACTGGCCATAACATTAATAAAATATGAAATGGTCAATGCAGATGATTCAACCACAATAAAATCTCAATAGATGGATATATGCAATTCGAGTAATTTCGGTAGACATTTGGACTGTTGAAAAAGATCTCGAAAAAACTTATCATTTGAGTGAGCCAAAAGTTGATGTTAATATAGAAAATGTTATACATTTGAATACTTCGTTTTTTTGAATAAATTAATACTACCACATATTCGTTTGTTATTCAACTCAATTACCTTTTGATTCTCGGGATTACTTATGCTATATTGTTTGTTAGTATTGGAAACTCCAATAAAACACTAAAAATTTTAATTAGTGAATGGATATTTCCTAATTATTGCTAATCGTCAGATTATAAATTTTGAGGATTTCAACAGCCTTATATAGTAAAATTATTTGTGAGATTTTTAATATTACAAAGATTTTCATTGCCAACGAATCCATTTTAACCTATCGAGCATGCTATAGCTTCCTAATAACGTAAATTTTGGTGTCTCAACTTAATTGAATCTAGAGTTAATTTCATTATGATTTCCTCAAATCGTGAAGTTCCATATCTCTCACAAAGACAATCAAAGTTTAGAATCAAATACCATTACATGGAGAACCAACTATTGGATTACTAACTCAAGTTTGCAATTTTGAAACATAGGTATTGATATTAGCTATAAGATCTTGATTTAAAACGAGACTCTTGACTACTCTCTAGAGGTATTACAATAGCAAAAACAGGGAATATTTTGACAAACCTTTGAAACTCGTAATGCAAACCATCTAGACGTTATTACACTTTACTGTTATGCCTCGAATCGATGAATTTGCAAGTATGATTTAAGAGCGCAATAACCTTCTTCTCAGTCTCTGAATCAAATGCTGCATTCACAGAGACAGAGATGACAAATTTTCAAATATCCCGTTGTTTATAAATGGAAAGATATTTTGAATTTTTAAATTCTTTACATGGATTTCTTATGCCCGATAACCGCTTAGTTAATTCACAATCGTATTACGACAGTTTGATCACTTGTAAGTAAACCAACTTACTAAATCAAATGATGGAGAATAATTAGCAGATCTCCTTTTTTAACTACCCCAGGTTTTTCCAATATAGTCATCAACTTAAAACTTAGCCTCTTTTAAAATCAAGGTTTCTTATATTTTAGTAGATCTGATAAAACCGATAACAATATAGTTTTGTGTAACTTTTCAGTTTTTGCCATATTATCCATGACAAATTCTTACTAAGAATTTTGTGCCACACGAAACAACTTAAGAGTAGTACTTTACTTCATCCTCGAAGCTAAAACAACTACCTCAATAAACAATGTCACCATCCAGAGCTGATGATGGTAATAATGAAGAAGTTCCACCAACTTACGAAGAAGCGGTAAAATCATCTTCACCATTGCCTTCGGGATCAAATACTAGACCAACCAATAATCAATCTTCACATTCATTCAATAGACCCCATTTACAACCCCCTCATCAATCAAATTCATATAATAATTATATTCCAAATACTTCAACTTCATCACCAAATATAAATCAAAGTCCTCAATTACCATTTCAATATCCTAAACATTATCATTGTAATAAATGTAATAATACCGGATTTAAAAAGAAAAATGGATTAAGTTGTAAAGATTGCTGGGATAAATTAGCACCAAGAAATAGTTCAAAATCAATAAAAACTCATTATGATCCTCAATTTTTTGGTTCTACAACATTTGCATATAATCCTCCACAACAAATTTATCATAATCATCATCAACAACCAATACCACAAGGTCCACCAATTAGAGTACCACCTGGTGATCCAAGATTAGGAGGTGTAATATGTGGTAGATGTAGAGGATCAGGTATGGTTAGATTTTTATTGGATATGGAATTATGCCATGTTTGTAATGGTCTAGGTAGAGTTATAAGTGTTCGACAACAACCACATCCTCAACCTCAATATAATCAACCTCATCCTCAACCACATTATACTAGTTATTATGGCGATAGTAAAAGGTAATTAAAATATAAAATTTGGGAGTATTTTTTTAATTCATACAAATTTTAATTTAAATTTTCACATTCGTTATTTTTTATTATTCAATTCATTAAATACTACTTGTTATGCTGGTGATTTAAAAAGTTTGTCTTGTTTATATCATTTGTTTTTACATATTTTACATACTACAACAATTGCAAAATTTCATAAGTCATACATCTGTTATATTTGTTTCGAGCATACTCTTATAAGCACAGCTAGAGTAATGGGGTTTAATTGAAACACACCAACATGGAGCTTTAGACGAGTGCCCAGTTTATCATACCGATAGCAACTCGTACTTCTTTATTTAGCTCCATTCTGCCTCTATTACTGATCTGATAAGATACGAATCATAATATCTAGAAACTTGAAAAGATATTCAAATTTATCGAGAAAAAATAAAAAGTAAATCATATATTAGTGACAGTGGATATGTTGTTAAATTACCAGGTGAGCCCACCATAATACTTAAAAGCAAGCTATTAAATCCTTCGAAAAGGATAAATGGATTGAAGCTATGGATGCTGAAATGGCTGCTCATGAATCTAATGGAACCTGGTTGCTAGTGGATCCACCTCATAATAAAACACCAATTGGTTGCAGATGGGTATTCACCAAGAAAGATGATGGAAGATATAAGGCTAGGTTAGTGGCTCAGGGTTTTAAACAAATTGAAGGAATTGATTACAATGAAACTTTTTCACCAGTAATTAGATCGGAATCAATAAAATTGCTGTTTGCCCTAGCTTCAATAACTGGTAAGTTAGTTCATCAAAATGATGTGACCAATGTATTCCTAAATGGAACTATAAGTGAAGAAATTTTTATGGTACCTGCACCTGGTTATGAAATTGAAGGTAAAGTTTATAAATTGATAAAAAGTATGGACTCGAACATGCACCAGCTGAATGGAACAGGGATATTAATCGAGTTTTAATTGATGATGGTTTTGATCGTTTAATTGGTGAATTGGGTCTTTATGTCAAAGGTAGTGTTTACTTAGGTCTTTATGTTGATGACATACTTATAGCCGGGAAGAATGAAAATGAAAGTGATAAAGTGAAGCAGATACTTAAATCAAATTTTGCAATGAAAGATTTAGGTTCTCCACATAAGTTTTTAGGTATGAATGTGAAACAATCAACTGATGGAATTTCTATCACACTTTCAGATTATATTGATAAAGTCTTGGAAGATTGTGGTATGATGAATTCTAGAATTGTTGCCACACCTATAATGAGTGGAGTTGATTTGGAAAGCTTAAGTGAAAATCCAGACTATTGTGACACAAGAGAATACAGAAGCATCGTTGGAAAATTATTGTTTGCTTCTAATGTAGGTCGTTTGGATATATCTTTCATAGTCAATTTGCTTACTCGACATTTTCATAAGCCAGAAGTAAAACACTTAAAAGCAGCTAAGCATGTGTTGAGATATTTGAAAGGTACTAAAACTTGTAAACTTCATTATGATAAATCATGTGAATTTGAAATATATTGTGATGCTGACTGGGGTTCAACTTCAAGGGACAGAAAGTCTATAACAGGTTTCTTGGTAAAAATGGGTGGAGCAGCAATTAGTTGGAAAAGTAAGAAACAAGTGACTGTTGCATGATCATCAACTGAAGCAGAATATATGGCAATGGCTGAAACTGTGAAGAAAGTGATTTGGTTATACCCGTTGACTGACCAGACTGATATTGATATGGAGTTACCTATAATTATTTATGGTAATAATCTTTCAGCCATTACTCTTGCTAACCATCCTACTGCACACCCTAGGACTAAACACATTGACCTTAGGTATCACTTGTTAGGGATCACATATTAAAAGGAATGATAAAATTCAAACATATTCAAACTAACTGATTTTAGCTGAGTGCCCTTTAGCAATCCCGAGGGATTGGATCACCGAAGGGCTTGACTGTATGGAGTAAGTTGGTTTGTTGACTTGACTTGACTTGACGAAGCCAAGTGATGAAAGTGTAATGAATGATGGGAATTTGAAAGATTCACTCTATTTATATAGTATTGGAATTAAGGGGGTTATTGAGGGATATATCGAAACGCCTTAATCTTTAATGTTGTGGCAATAATTATCCTTATCAATGATCCTTATCAATGATCCTTATCAATGATCCTTATCAATGATCCTTATCAATGATCCTTATCAATGATCCTTATCAATGATCCTTATCAATGATCCTTATATGTGGAACTGATTACTAAGCTTAGTAAGATTAGTAATTCTGATAAGGACGAAGGTTGAAAAGATTAGTAATCTCGATTAAATTTTTGTACTTGAGGGATTTAATTAAAAAAGTATTTATATTATATAGTAGACTAGCGATAAAGGATAACTCTAAGGAATTTAAAATCAGTGAATTGTCCAAGATAATGAATAAAGAAGTTTAGGATATTTAGATTCCAGTTTGTGAAATTTGGATAGGAATTGAATAATCCACAAATTTGTTAAATATTTGATGTTTTAAATTGTACAAAAGTTATCAAAAATATCGAGACCCTGCCTAAGATACCGTTACTATCAGAGACATCTTTACTAATGCAGTAAACGTCTCAAGATGTTCTATACCAACCCTTTCGAGAGAATTCAATTACAACGCTTTATTAGATGCAAATGTCGAAGTAAGTCTTAATTTCCGGTAAATGAGTTTGGATTTTCACGTAAACTTTTTATTGTAAAGGGAGGTCCTAAAAGCAGATTAAGTGATGATGTTTTGTAAGAGTCATTTTGGTGGGTCAAACAATTTTCATTTAGTTGTATGAGTCTTAACTAGCTGCGAAACTCTCGAAAATCAACAACGAGTCATTATATATGATATGGATAGTCCAACTAGATATGTTGTAAACTTAACATTAATCTAACATCAACGTAATGAGTATAGAATCAAATTTGACTTTCAAAGCTAAGCCAGGGGAAGCATATATTTTTGACAAAAAGGTACTTAATCTCCAAGTTTTCAGAAACGTATGCTTTTCATTCAAATTGAGATCCCCTAATCCCAAATTGGAATTGTATGCTCTTCTTTTTAAGTAAGTACCTCATTTCTTCATATCAAATGAAATTCACAAATCTATCAAATAGAAAATTAAACTTTGTATTGTTCCGGCTCAGATAATTAAACTTTACCGAATAATTAAATGATAAGGAAATTAAGTAAAAGCCCCTCAAATAAAAGATTTAGACGAAAGTTTAAATTTCATGGGGTAAAAACAATAGAATCTGAAAGCAAATACAGAGCAAAAACAAATGGTTCCTTTTAAGTATTTTGATGCTCAAGTACAGAAGTGATGGATCATCAAATTGCTTTTCAAGCATTGTAGCGTTAGCGTCTTCAGTTTGTTTGTATGGGAAAAGGTCGAAATTTAGCCAGATTTTAAAGAACCTACCTGCGCTAACAATTTCATCATCAGAAATCACCCATAGAATTTTTGTTGTTCATGTTCAGCAGGTCTAGCATCCTGACATTCTGGTTTAATTATTCCAAATTTTATTCAACCTGCGCCATGAAAGGAAGAAATAAAATTTAATGACTAGAACAATTAAAACTACTTGACAAAAAGGAACAATCTGAACGCAAAAATTGTAGCAAAATGAAAGAACAATAATGAAAAATAGAAATAATCGTATGATTTTATTTTATCTTTCTTCTTATGACAGCTTTTAGAAGCTTACTTAATTTTAAATTATTAAATATTTATTCATTTACATATACGTTTGACGTCTTCTTTTTAAATTTGTATCAAATTCTTTTGTAATTTCACAAGCAATAAGATTTCTTAGACGAGAGTTTTACTCTACGTTTTGGAGGTAAAAAAGTTTGTTATAAGGCGTTTAAAACTAATTGCCGTCCTAAGATGATCGTCATAGTTACTTTAATGAATTGTTATAACGTAATTTAAGGATATTTTTTCAAAGTTTTATAATAAAATATTATATTTCTGCAATTAATTTATGTAATTAATTAACTTTCCTTTTTGGGAATTATGAAACAAATGAAATTTTGAATAAAACAATAGATATTAATACCAAGCTTATTCCATAGTATGCAAATCAGGAATATTTATCCGAATAAAAATTAGTTGTAAATTAATATGAAACAAACTTAACACACACAACATGAAAGAATTAATTAATTAGTAGTAATGGGTTTTGAAAATATTATAGTCTATTGTAACAAATGTGAGATCTAAAACGCAATTAATAGTACATAAAATTATAAATCTGAAACAAATCTATTATTATAGTATTATGTACCTCATAAGATCTGTGATAAATATACATACATATATATCCAACTGCTTATGCACTAAAATCTCAAATTTTTCAAATCAACTTTAATAATCTATTCATTTATATCATCAATTTCAAACATTATCAACAAATTTAAAGTGACCCAAATCATTGAAATATGACAATGACAATTTTATCGACAAGAAGGAAATCTGTTCATTTTAAAAATTCAAATTTAACAACCACATTATCTTTATCAAATAACAACCCTTTCATATCTACAAATGAAGATGAATATACAAAACGTGATACTTCATTAAAACAGAAACATTCAGTTACATTCGTGGACCAAAATCTCGAATTAGAATCACCAAAAATAAGTCCAACTGGTCCCAATAATATATTACATGAAACAACTTTCAATAAATTTAATAGAACCAGTAGTGGTAAAATATATGAAAAAGATTTTAAAGATATATTTGCATTATTAATAATTTCATTATGTTTGAAAGAAAATTCAACAGGTGATTCAAATATAAATGATTCTTCCTCAACATTTACAAAAAGATTCAAATTATTACCTCAAATTACTTCATCAACATCATCAACATCATCATCAAAATATCCATATACTTTTCAATTATCAACTGCTATTCAAAAAATGGAAGATTTAAACTTATCTATAGAATCACAAAAAACAATAACGAAAATATCATATACTTTTAAAAGTGACACAGCTAAAAATCTTATATTTAAATTTTATCAAGCTCATTTTTTACATTCTCCACAAGATAGAACTAGAAAAGAACCAAAAAATGGTGTATTATTACAACCTACTCCAAAGGGATTACAAATAGTTGAATCATTTTGTGTTAAAATAGGTTTAAAAAATGATAAATTTCCAAAAGTATTAAATGATGCTTGTTTTAATTCTATGAAATTATTCAATTTTGAAAGAGATTTATCTACTGATAAGATTATTTATTCCAAGTCATTTTTAAAAATTTTATTGATCAAACTTATGGGAATTAAACCAAATTTTTGGTCACCAAATAACAAACCTGATTTAATGTTGAATAAAGTAGCTAACTTGGAATCAAAAAGCAATAACAATAATGATCAAAAATTTGAAGATGATGTATTTACTCAAAAATTCCTAAAGCCTATAACACCAACTGATTTAAATGATAATGAGTTAACTCCAAAAAACTCATCAACAAGTTCATCATCTACCTTAAGTCCTGAATCCGTTATTGGAGGTTTCAGTTTTACCAAATATCAAGAAAACAAAGACTTGGAAGAATCAAATGCATCAGTTACATCAAAACCCAATACCACCACTTCAATTAAAACCCAATCCACAACTCTGTCTACAAGTTTAATAAGTCCATTTTACCACAAATACTTTCTGAATCCAGAATCAGATTCTCATATTCAATATTATGTATCAACTGTTGGTGTAAGATTAATTAAAAATAAAATAATAGAAGATCCATCCACTAAGAATAAAAAAAGTTTGGTTTTAGATTATTGTATAAATGGTAAAGCTATGCTACAATGGTTAATGGATTGTACTGATTTAATTCAAGAAAAACATGCATTGGAAATTGCTAATTTATTTTTAAAAGAAAATTTTTTAAAGGCAATAATTGTAAATGATCAACAATTAGGTACATTGGATTCATCTATTTCATTTCATAAAGAAAATTATTATAGATTAACTGAAAAAGGTTTATCAATATGTTCATGGGGTAAATCATCTTCATCATTACCAATTGTAAATCAAGCATCAACAACTAACGGTATATTACCTAAAAAAATTAATTCAACTCAGAAACAAAATATAACATTAGATTCAATCCTTAAAGATCCTGCATTAAAATTTCAATTTAAAAATCATTTAATTAAAGAATTTTGTGTTGAAAACTTTGATGCATATTGCCAATTAGAAAATTTTAATAAAAAATTGAAAATTTATAAAGATCTTAAAAATTTATCAAAAATTAATGAAGATGAAGATATTTTTAATACTAATGTTTCTAAAAAATGTTCAAATCAAAAAAATATATGTATGTCATTAGCTTATCAAATTTTTAATATTTTTATAAATTCTGAACTGTCATATATGATAAATATTAATTATAAGTTAAGATCTAAAATTATTAATTTATTGATTGATAATAATTTTAATTCTAATGAAAATGAAATTAAAGAAACTGATTCAATTTTATGTTTAAAAACACCAATTGATGAATTTAAAAAATTTGATGAAAGTAAATTTGAAGAAGAACAGGAGCAAGAGCAAGTTGAAACAGATACATCAGATAAAGTATTAGAAGAATTGGAAAATTTATTTAACCAGGTCAAAGATCATTTATACACTTTAATGAATATAGATTCATTACCTAAATTCCTCAATAATTTAAATTAACAATGTGTATTTAAAATTACAAGGTAATATACATATATATATTATAGAGAATGCAAAATGAAAATTTAAAAACTATTTATAATGACCTAAAATTTCCCTTTAATTAATTGGTTCAATTGTAGTACCTTTTTTAATAGTAGCCCAACCAATTAATCTCCAATGTTTTTCAATTCTTCTACTTAATGCTATTTTTTCATTAATTTCAGTACATGCAGGTGAAGTTAATTGTAATCTAGCCATATCTGCTTTTACTGCAACAACTCTTGCACCTGTAGCAGTTGATCCAATATTTACCATTAAAACTTCTCCAACTTCTAATTTACGAACTTTTGCTCCTTGTTTTGAACCTTCTGTTTTAACACCTAATAATCTTCTTAATAAGAAATAATTAATTTCAATATCAGAATATATTGAAGGTAAATTTCCTTTTGCTCCAACAACTTGACCAACTAATCTATCTGCTCTACATAAAGTAGGATCAACTTTTGTACCTACACCAATAAGACCACCAGGTACTGCGAATTTTAAATCATTATGTTCAGCAAATAATGAAACAATATTTGAAAATATAGTTTTACATTGAATTCTACCTTGATCATCTTTTGTTACAATACCAGGTCTAATTTCAATTTCATCACCAATTTTGAAAACACCAGTTAATATAGATCCACCTGCAACACCACCTTTTAAGTCATCTACATCAGCACCTGGTTTATTAACATCGAACGATCTAATAACAATTAATCTTGGACTAGCATTAAAATCTCTAATTGGAACAGGAATTGAATTTATTATAAATTGATTAACAGCATCTATATTATATTTTAATTGAGCAGAAATTGGAACTATTGGAGCATTATCAGCTATTGTTCCCTTTATGAATTGTATTATTGATTTTTGATGTTCAAAAGCTGATTCTTCTCTCATTAAATCAACTTTATTTTGTAATATTATAACATGTTTTAATTTCATAATTTCTATAGCTGCTAAATGTTCTGAAGTTTGAGGTTGTGGACAACTTTCATTACCAGCTATAAGTAATAATGCAGCATCCATTACAGCTGCTCCTGACAACATAGTACTCATCAAAATATCATGCCCTGGACAATCAACAAATGATACATGTCTAACTAATTTATATCTTCCTGTACATCCAGGTCTTTGACATTTTGGTCTTATTTCTTTATCTGATTTAAATGATCTATAACAATCTGGTTCTGGACAATCTTCATTATCACATTTATATATTTTTGCATTTGCATAACCTAATTTAATAGTAATATTTCTTTCTAATTCATCTTTAAAACGAACAGTTTGAACTCCCGAAATGGCTCTAACAACTGTAGATTTCCCGTGTGCTACATGACCAATGGTTCCAATATTTATAGTTGCTTGTCTATTTATAATTTCTGGTGATAAAGGCGTTAATTTTGAAAAATCTATATCTGTAGATTGTTCAGGTAATCCACCACCTTCTTCAAATTCCTTTTTAGCTCTTTCTTCAGCTAATTCATCATCTTCATCTTCTAATCCTGCAAATGCTACTGATTTTTTTCCTGCATTGCCATTAGTTCCTGAATTAGTATGTGAGTCATCATTAAGTCCTTCATCTTGATTCTCTTGATCACTTTCTATATCATAAGTATATTCATCTTCGCCTTCATCTAGGGTTCCTCCAATAACAATATCTGGAGTAGCGTTTCCTATATCATCATAAGACATCTTGTAAGGGTTGGATAATGTAATATGACACTAATGTGGTTGTATTTTTTTAATAGTTTTAAATCAATAATACTTTATAATATTTCAATCTCACATACTAAAATTTTTCAGTCTCACTAAAAGAAAAAAAAAAAAAAAAAATTAAACTTATTACGTAAATTCTCGATTTGAAAAATTTGCACACCATGTATGATTAACTGTCGTTGAAATTGTTGAATTTAATGATTCATTTGATCTATTTTAGATGACATATATTTGGATCTAGATTTTCATTTTCGGTGGGACCAGGTTTCCCATTTTTCAAGCTTTTACTTATATGTTTGTTTGTTGAAGAAGGTTCAATTGAAATTGTGACTTTATCATCTTCAGTTCGTATTGAAAGTCTAAAGATACTAATTCAAATACAATATTACAAAGAACTTCAATCACTACAATAACTACAGAACCTGTTCCAGTTCCTGTCAATGAAACAGCACCATCTGATGAACAAATAATAGTTGAGGAATCGCTTCCACCAGTTTACCAAACAATTTTAATGCAAACAGGATAGTTCAAACTTAAGTATTGACAGAGAAGATAATTCAAGTGATTATTGGATTGAAGACTTCAATTCAGTCGTGGAACTTTATGATGGTATTTAATACTATTATACTACTTCAGAAAATGTGATTATAATCATCCTATTTGCTGTATATTTATTCCAAATCCTCAAAAATGAAAGAATGTGATAAACTTACAAGTATACAACTAGGAATCTTCATAATCATCTTATTGGAATACCAAAGCTCCTCCACATGCAATTATTAAGAAAACATTCCCAGTTGTAAACCTTTGAACCGAAATATTGGAATTGGCGTACTGGTATTGTTGGTCAATTGCGAATACGGTTCTTAGGTTCATAACTGGGAATGATTTTTAATGATTGCATGCGGGAAAACAAATTTTTGCTTCTCCAACCACCTTAGAATCTGGCCGACTCAGATCAATCATATAAATTATCAGGTTTCACCTAGTATAAAACCTTCACATGAGTTTGGCTCACACCAATTGCTGGAAATTGATCTATTCTGAGAAACAATCTATGTTTAAATGCTATTATTTTCAAAATGAATTTAAAGTGTCGTGATGTAATCTGAAGTCATCGATCTGAATTTATCTTCAATGAGGAGAGTTTTGGAAGACTTTAAAATTGGCTCAAACGTTAATTCCAATATTTTGTTTCACAATGCTCATAGTAAGTCATTTCCTATTTCTTTGATTTTCAGAATGGATGCCAATAAGATGTTAAAAAGAGTGAGCTCGTTGATCACAAAAAAGTAGTTGTTTGGTTGAAGTTGTTGATGGATGATGTAAGAACGAGGCAAAAATATACGATCCATCCACACCAATTGCTACAACATTAAAAAAATCAAAAAAAGGTAGATGCTTTATCCGAAGGCATAGTCCACTATGTGACATATTGATTATGTGGAACTACACTGACGTTGAAAGAGACTGTCTCAAAATGCCTGACTTGAAGTTGTAGGTATCAAACACATCGAAACACAGAACATGCTGGTTGGACATATCATGAGATTGTTACTATTCCGCCCATTTCTAACCATATGCTAGCAATACAAGTCGTACTAGCAATCTCATAAAATGTCAGACGAACAAGTTCATGAAAACGCAGAATAAACACGAAACAAAATGAAAGACCGAACTGTGAAAATCAACTTAATTTAATCATATCTATCTAATTAAGGTAATATAGATTTTTAAATCTTAGGTAAATTTCGAAAGATCGTTATCCAACATAGTAGGATTGGAGTACAGTGATATAATAAATTGCGCAAAACAAATACTACTCAGTGATGAAGGAGATGTGTCCCTTACTCTCTCGATTTAAAGTAAAACTCCTGAAAATACTGATTGCTTTCTTTTTAGCTAAAGCTGTTGATTCAATCTCAATTAATCCAGGTTTCCATTCACATTCATGATTTAAATATTCATTCGTGGGCGAAGCATATTTATTACTCATACCATAAGTTGTGGACATCATAGGCATCATTTAATGATAAATAATTCCTCGAAGTTGTGATGAGTTTAATACTCTCAGAGGCGGAAACTCTCAATAGCTTTTATCAATTATTTCCTTCAACAACGTTGGTTGTTTGTATGTGATTCCATAAAGTTCAGACCCCAAGTTTATGCCCAATAATATCTCCCCCAGGCGGCTATTAGTTTTATCAATTCATGAACTGCTTAGCTATACAGTATGTTGTAAAACAAGCAAAGGTTGTAAAGACAACAGCTAATGTCAAAACCTTAGTGACAAACTGCTTTTCTCTTTGTGTTTGTTCTTTCGTTGGCCCTTTTACTATTTGACAGCATATATGATCATCACAGATGTTCTTGTCCAATTGTTTGACCATTACCTGATTAATCTACCAATATTGATACAAAAAAACGTGTAAGATCTCGAGCGGTTGAAATTTATATCTTATATCTTCCAATGATACCAGTAAAATGGCATCTATAGTTTGAGTGTATCTGATTCAAGGTGAAGTAATTTGCAACAAGATCACCAGAACGATTTTGTAAGCAAAAAGCAATATCGGCCTTTATTTAACGTACACGTGACACATCCATAAATATTTTAAACATCCACTAATTCACCCAATTGTCAAGTTTGAATAAATAACCACATACAAATTACATTTACTTTCATTAAATTGAATTCCAAGTTGGAAAAGATTCTACTTGAATGGAACTACAGTTATGAGAGAAAATTCTGATGTTCACTGTTCACTTGACCATTGCTTTTCCAACCGACCATTCTAAATGTTTTTTTTTCTTTCACAATTAATTGTTTCTTAAATCAGGTTCAAAAGTTTCAAAAGATAGAAGAAAATTACTCTTGTAAATAAACTGCTACAAACTATCGAAATGAGATTTTAAGAACAGATTTGATTCTATTTTAATACCTTCAAACTTACAGACTTGTTTGTACCTCTCATTATGTGTATGAATAATAACATTGCCTGTAATGTTTTGAAAGCTCAAACAAGTAAATTCAAATTTCGATTGATCATCACTCAAAGCAGTCTGTATCGTATCAATTGTCAAATTACCGTTCTGTTATTTGGATACAAAAACCATTGAAAGTTACGGGAATTTGGCTTTTGACATTAAGTATTCAAATCATGGTTATAGTGCAAAACTAATGATTCTGTCTTAATAATTGAAGCATTGTTATGTAAGTATGGTGGAAAAAGTTATAATGAAACATATTCCAATCCAGATTCATGTCAAAATCAGATCTAAAGTACGTAGTATACCTGTCTAACTCGTTTTTATAAAACCGAAGATTGAGAGTATGATTAATCTGTAAAATATTATAAGAGTTTATGTTTCAGATTATGCTACCAAATTAATAGAACTATAATACTGCATATTGTATCTCTATCTATTGTCATAATAATATTTGTTCTTCTTTTCATTGGTTTATTATTACCAATACTATTAAAAAATAGAACCAGTAGCTACCAAATTATCACTAACAATTCTAACTAATTCTCACCAATTATATTATTAACAAAAAAATTTCATTATAAGAAACTGACTTTAAAACCCAAGATCAAAATAGCTCAATACCAACCAATCATTCACTAACCACTTTAAATAATAATCTTCAGACCTTATCAATTTTCTCATAAACATTTTTCAATTCAATTATGATTCGTGGTTCATCAATTTTAAAAAACAATATTGTTTCATCTCGTAGATTTTTATCAAATGGTATTAAATATACAACTTTATCAAATGGTATTACAGTAGCATCAGAAACTAATCCACAAGCATCTCATTCAACTGTTGGATTATATTATGGTGCAGGTTCAAGATCAGAACATCAATATTGTAATGGTGTTTCTGCTTTAACAACAAATGTATTAGTTCAAAAACAAGACCCATCTACTGGAGTTATATTAAGTTCTCATAATGATAGAGAATATAATGGTATTATTGCTGAAACTACAAATTCAAATATAGAAGAAGCTGGGAAATCAATTTCATCAATTGCATCAAATGCTGAAGAATTAATTAATAAATCAAATTTTGAAGATGCAAAACAACAATTAATTAAACAATCAAATGAAATTGAATCAAATCCCAAATCAAGAGTATTAAGTCATTTAGCATCAACAGCTTATCAAGGTTATTCATTAAGTTTACCAATAATCGGAACAACAAATTCAATTAAAAATTTAGAACAACAAGATTCTTTAAGACATTTATCAAAACATTTAGTAAATCATAATGTTGTTATTGCATCATCAGGAAATTTTGATCATGAAAAATTAATTAATGTAGTTGAAAAAAATTTAAAATTAAATATTGCTTCAAAACCTGAATTAAAACCTGCTGCATTTTTAGGTTCAGAAGTTAGAATGAGAGATGATACTATGTCCAAAGCATATTTTTCAATTGCTGTTCATGGTGAAGGTATAAATTCTCCAAATTATTATATTGCAAAAGTTGCAGCTGCTATATTTGGTAATTTTAATTTACATTCAACAAAAGCAAAATATACATCACCAAAATTAGCTTCAATTGTACAAGAATATGATATTGTTGAAAGTTATAATCATTTTTCAGAATCTTGGTCAGATACTGGTTTATGGGGTTATTATGCAGAAATTGCAAATAAATTTACAATTGATGATTTTTGTCATTTTTCTTTAAAACAATGGAATAGATTATCAATTTCAATAAGTGAAGCTGAAGTTGCAAGAGCAAAAGCACAAGTTAAAACTGCATTAGTTGATGAATTATTTTCTTCCAAAGATATTACAAATGATATTGCTAAAAAAGTATTAGCTGTTGGTTATAGACATTCAATAAAAGAAGCTTTTGAAAAAATTGATTCAATAACTGTTAAAGATGTTAAACATTGGGGACAAGCTAAAGTTTGGGATAGAGATATTGTTATTTCTGGAACTGGATTAATTGAAGATTTATTGGATTATAATAGAAACAGAAATGAAATGGCTATGTTAAGATGGTAAATAAATTAATAAATATTTAATAAATAAACAATTCAAATAATTTATAACACCATTTTTTATATACTCTTCTACATGATACCACTTTTTTTTAAATTTTGTTGAATTATCATATCAGCAACAGCACTTAATACAAATTTCATTGAATTTGTATCAGTAGCACAAGTTCTATGAATATAAATAGGTCGATTTAAATTTCTATTCATTTTTAAAAAATTTGTCTCAAAAAATTTTATTGATTCATTAAAATCATTATTTTTACCATTATAATCTGGGAAATATTTCTTTATTGGATTTTTTTGAATTTTTTTTTCAAATATATCAATTTTATTTAAAAATAAAATGAAAGGAGTATTTTTAAACCAATTTGAATTACATAATTGATCAAATAATATAATTGATTCATGCATTCTATTAACTCTTTCATCTTCAAATAACATTTGATCATATTCATTAATTGCTAAAACAAATAATACAGCAGTTATATCATCAAAACAATGAATCCATTTTTTACGTTCAGATCTTTGACCACCTGCATCCAATACTTTAAATTGAAAAGAATTTATTGTAAAATTTGTTTCTGTTATACCTGTAGTTTTAATTCTTCCTTTTAATATATCTAAATCTGAACTTAAATAAGTTGGATCAGCAAAATTAAAAACATTATTAAAATAATAATCTGCTGAACTTTCAAATTGAAATTCATTTGATCTTTCATAACATTTTTTAATACCTGAATCTAATGTCCATAATTTATGTATTGCTTCTGCTACATCTTGTCTCAGATATCTTTGTTCTTGTTGTTGTTTATTTAATAAATGTAAATTCTCAGAATCTAGTTCTTCATCATCATCATCCTCATAACTGTTTTCCTTATTTTTATTTGAATCTCCTCCTAAAAATTCTACAACTCCAGTACTATTCATTTTTCTTTTATTTTTACTTTTTTCATCATATTTTAAAATATAATCATTTAAAAAATTATTACCACCAGCAATAGTAGTATCAATTTGAGTTAATGCATCACTTCTCAATATACATTGTTTATAAGGAATTAAAGGATTATTTGGTTTATCACAATCTAAAGGAATTTTTAATTTTCTTGCTTGTATAATTAAAATTTTCATACTTTGTAAAACATCACACCATATGATTTGTGAATATTGCATTCTTTCTTGTTGTGAAAATCCTCCTTTATGTAATAGTTTTAACTGTTTTAATACTGTTGATTTACCACTTTCTCCTGCTCCTAATAATAATAACTTAACCCCCTTTTTTGAATTTTGTTTATTAAGATGTAATGATTGTTCTATCATATCATTAATTTGTTTATCATGTAAAAATGGATCATTTTCATCCTCTATTGGAACACTTGCTCCACAACCCATGATGTGTTAACTATTGTAATTTTGACTACTTAATTTCTTGTTTTAATAGGAAGTTGATTGATATTAGAAATTACGTGATGATAGTAGTAAAGATGTATTGATGATTGAGCTTTGTATTGATTAGTGGATAATAGTTAATAATAATAGTCGGATAAATTAGTAAGTTGTAATAATAATCAAAAAAGTTAATCAAAAATTTCATGTTGTAAATTAATGAACCCCAAACTTTAAAATTTCTAATCAAAATCGTTTGATAAAACAAGACAATAATTAATTAACATGTTCAGTAAATAATTCATAAGACTACTTAACTCAACCCACATTTCAAATTAATTAGCCCTATTAATCGATTTACCAAATTTGAAATTATGTAATATTTCTTAAATTGTTTCAGGATTCATAGAACAATAGATTGAATATTTTGTTCAACTTCTTGTGAATTTATTAAAATGATAACTTTTCTTGCTAGTTATTGAAGTCTTCTTTTCTTGATAGGCTCTCAACACTGGTTTGATCAGGCTTTCTTATCACTGTGTTGAAAGAATTTTGTAATCATTTCTATTGTAAAATCTAATGTTTAAGTACCTTGTTTTTTTTTTCTCTGAGATAATACCTGAAATTAGATCAAAGTGTCACAAAATCTCCAATCTCTCGTATAACTAATAATAATAATTATTAGATTTCATATCTACAATACACAATTTTTTCAAGTAAATTCATACTTTAAGAAAATACAGTCAATCATCTACCAAATTTTAAAATTTGTTTAAGATTATTATCCCATTAAGAGAAACTGGATTAACATCTAAATAAAATCGAGACATGGAGCTGAACAACGGTCTCATTCCAACGGCAAATCAATTTCAATAGAAAGTTGTTCAAATATGTCCTTACATTTTATTGCTAGGATTAGTTATATCACCATCACGCTTTCAGGTTATTCCACCACATTCATCCAAGAGGAAATTCTAACTGGCATATAGCATAGCATGATGCCTTCCATAATCTTACCTTGGGTTAAAGTCCAATTCCTACAAGCCGAGGCTCATTCATCCAGTTTTGTCCAGATTTTTTAACATTTTACATACCACTTATCATTCGTTCTTTGCAATCGTAAAGCCAGGAAAATCCTAATGAAAGTTTCGATGTTTCAAAGATTGCTGAATCCGAATGATAAGTGCAATGTAAAATGTTGAATAGATGTCGATGAATGTGGTGGGATAATTTGAAAGCATATAGAAGATGTAAATGGAGTATGCTATTTATTCGAAGCAATCCGTTGTTAAGATAGAGAACATTAAATCATATGTATGAAAATACATATGGGTTGTACTCAGGTGATCAAGTTTTTTAAAGCTTTCTTAACTTTTCGGCGGTATATCCTTGAAAGCCTTTTCCTCGTAAATGTAGTATCACTTCAGCGTACAAATTCAAATAGGGATTGTTGAGTTAAGTTTCAAACCTTGAAAAATATGTGAATATTTTAATTTAGAAAAAACATCAACAGTTTTATGAGATAAAAATTAAATTATAAGCTAACCCAAATAACTTAAAAATAATGCTATAATGAATGTATATTTTAAAAAATAACCAAACTAAAAAAACTGTACTTACTTAAATTAATTTACAAATGAATTAAAACTTTTGAAATAAAAAACTATCTGAAATACTTAAAATGACTTTAACTATCGAAAATACAGAGCAAAGTCAAACCTTATCCTCCCATTAGATTCTCTCCCAATTTCTTAAATAATTTCTCTTGGTATTAAACCATGAGAACCAACTAAAAATTCTTTTAAAAAATGATTAGGTAATCTAGTTAAAGCAACATCAGGTAATATAATATTTTTATTACTATTACCATAAATATTATTTGAATCTTTAAATAAAGAACCATTATTTTTTTTACCCAACAGATAAAGACTAGAGCTACTTGAAGCAGAAGATAATAATTCACCATTTGGTCCAGAATATTTTATAATTCTTAAAAATGTAATTTCTAATGGTGATAAACTTGTTGGTTTAACTAATATTTTTGAACACCATGAATCTTCCATTGTTAATGGTTTTATACATCTTAAACATATCTTATAATATTTTTTTTTTGTTTGTGGTTTATCTAATGGTGGATTCCATTTATAATCTAAATCATTATTAAAATTTTTGGGGTTTGATGATCTTTGTCTTTTTTGTTTTTGATTTTGTTGTTGTTGTGATTGTGATTGTGATTCTGATGGTGGTGGTGTGAAATATTCATCAGTATCTTCATATTCTTCATCTTCTTCCTCCTCCTCATTTTCATCTATTACTTCATCCACATCTTCCTCATCTTCATCATCTTCATCATCTGAATGTGGTAAATCAGACATATTTTGAATATCTTCTTGATCATCAACAATATTAGGGGTATTTTGATTTTGAATTTGAAGATGATCATGAATCAGAGTTTCAATTCTTGATCTTCTTAATACTTCATTAAATTCATCATCATATTCATCATCATCATCATCGTCATCATCAACATTATAATCATCTTCATCTTCATGTTGTCGATGATGATCGGAGTTAATGAAAAATTGTGGCTGATTATGATTCCCATTTCTTTGAGATTGTTGAAAATTATGATAACTTGATGATGAATTTTCAATTGGATTATATAAATCATTTTCTGAACGAGATCTATTAACAGCTAATGGAGTATCGAATCCAACATTATTTTGTTTTTGATTTATTCCTTTTCCAAATGATTGAATTTTTGAATTTTTTGATCTTGATTTAATTAATTTTAATTTTAATTTACTTAATGAACCTTTAATTTTATTTGGATCAGATAATGATCTTGATCTATTATTTGAATTATTTAAATTATTATTAGATGATGAATTAAAATCTCTTAATCTGTTACTATTACCGTTACTATTATTTCTATTTCTATTTCTTCTTCTTCTTCTTGGAACAGTCCTATATTTTGGTAATTCTCTTTCATTAATATCTAAACTTACATCTTTACCAACATTTAAAGCTAAATTCCAATCAATTAAATCTTGTATACTTCCAAAATTTAATAATATTTGTTCATTTTCAATTCTTAATCTTAAAACATTTACCTTTTTTTTATAATCTGTTGCTAAACCTAATTTTGTATGTTGTAAAGAATAAGAACGAACTAATCCCTTTTTTTTATTATTATATGAACTATCATCTAATAATCCTAATTTTTTAACATAATCATAAAATTGATGATCACTATAATCTGTAAATATTGAATTATTTGTTGATTCAATTTTATAACCATTATTAATTTTATTTTTTGGATTAAATGCAAATATTTGAGTTTCATATTGTGTTGGTAAATTATATAAATTTAATTGAGTTGAATTTAATTCTGCAATAAAATATTTCCAACTTCTATTTGATGATAATTCAAATGGATTATTCCATTCTAATTTTCTTGCAACTATTCCTATTTTATATATTGCAGGAGAATATGAAGGTGGTAAAATTTCTTGATTAAGTATTTGAAATGATTTGTCAGTGGTAATAGATGAAGAAGCTATGTAAGAATCATAATATTGTTGATCATATGATGATATAGGAAAATTGATTGGAAACTTAGGACAACCTCCTGGTGGTAAAGTATCATAAGAAGGTGGTAATACAGGATTTGGTTCTATTAATTGTAAATAATCTTGACAATTAGGTAAACTTTGTAAAAGATCATCGTAATTATATAAAGGGGAATTTGATTTAAATATATTTGATGTTTTTGGTGATTCTGAAATTGAAGAACATGGAGTTGGAGGAGTTGAAGGTCTACTACTGTTTGAAGTATGATTATTTTCATTATCAGCACTTGATATAACTGAAGATGAAGATGATGATGAAGAAGAGGAACTTATAGTTCCCTCATTAATATTATGCATATTTTGATCAATTTTTTGATGTTGTAAAAAATTAGAATGACCTAGAAATGTATCCATTGATTGACTTTTGTTTGAAGATATGGATATATGATTTAAAGATGGTATATTTCTTAATTGCATTATATTCCTGTGATTCCGTGGAAATTTATAAAACCTCTCGGTATTTAAATTTTTGTGTTTGATTTATAACCGGCGACTGATTTGATTGATCTTTTGATAAATTTCCTAGATTATGATGATTTACTTTTCCAATCCTTGATCTATTAATCAATTTCAATGTCTTTTGTAATAACAGATGTGTTTTTTTTTCTTTGTTGCTTTTCTTGTTTAAAAAATTGGTTGTAAAATAATAAATTTATATTTTTGATATCTGAAACATATGTAACAAAAGTAATATTAAAAAAGTTGTAATGATAAATTGATAATACTAATATGTAAGTTGATAAAAAAGTATTGTATAAGACTGTATGAGTTTATGAATGAGATCAATGTCTATAAGAACAAGTTATTGAACTGGTTGTAAATAGTGATTATAAAAAAAAGAGTGGTTGTAAATTATTATTTATTATTAATATTTTTTAACTCTAGACTATGATATTCTCTCTCTCTTACATTCTTTATCATATTCTTATCATACTAAAATAAAATAATAATTTATAGGAGAGAATTAAATAAATCACAAAACATAGTATGAAAAAGAGCAAATCAAAATCAAGCTGAGTAAGACTTAGACTAGCTTCTAGGCTTAGATTCTAGTTAGTAATAGTTTTAAGTCGTATGCTACTTCGCAAAGAAATTAATGAACAATCTAATCTTTAATACATTAAAGCAATTATATTTCTTATGACTTAGAAATTAATCTTCTCTTGTTTCATCTCTTTTCATGAGATGATTTCAATTTAAATTTGCTTTGAAATGAATAGATATATCCATCTGATACACAAAATAAATAGGCAAAAAAAGGGGGTAATAACCTAGAATACTAACTACCTACTACGTAACTGATATGTTACAATTGTCTTACGATATTACTAAGTACTACTACTACTACTGGAATTCACTAAATCCTATAAATTCATCTCCAATTTTTTTAAACTTCTCTGAAACAGTTTTATTTTTTTATAAAACGTTCCTAACTTAGTAAAAAACTTACTCCAATTTTTATTTTCATTCTTATCGGATGAATTGAATCAAAAAATAATATTTTATTTTATAGAAGATCAGAATGAACATTACTAGAGAATTTAAGCGGATTAATTCAATTATCACATTGAATTCTTGACTAATTTAAGTAACATCTCATGAGAACCAAGTTGATTAGATCTTTCAGGCCTCATGTGATTTATCATCGTGTGGTTAACACCTTCCATTCATCCATTTAATATTTTTATTTCTTTTTTCTTTGGCCGATTTAAGTTTTATTACATTTAAATCAATCGGATTTAAAAAAGGTTAAATTCTTAAATCTATAAACTAAATATATCCATTAGAACAATTTAGAGTTTACAAAATACACCAAATGGATGACCTATCAAAGAATAAGCTGTTAGATATTTAATGTCATTTCACAATTCTACATTCTTCCATTTGAAAGAATACTTACACCGGTTGTGTATAATAGATACGTTTGTTTCAAACTATATAAAGCAAATTATCATATAGTCATCTTCATTTTAAATGGATAAGTTTCGAAGACAACATCAATTATAAGTCATACTAAACCAAAAGCGTTCTCATTAATTCTTCATTAAATTCTCCTCCGACTTCTCATAACCTTAAAATCTAGATTTCATTCTTTCAATTTCATTCAAAGAAGAGTTTACAAAAACATGTTACAATTCTGTCACAATTATCTAAAATACAGCCAACTCGTGATACAACCTTCTGTAATGCAATCTTATGGACTGAAGATCAAATCAAATGTCAAACTATCAGATTAAAAGTCTCATACAATAAGTATTTCAATCAAATTTCAATCTCCTGGAATGTATATTTGCCTTTTGAATATAATTCAAAGGTGATCTTACATTGACATGATTTCGCTATGTTTGCTTTTGAACTTCTATTTCAGTTGAAGTTCGAAAACAAGCCTGAATTTTTATTACAAAAAGTTAAAGTGTCATTCCATAATTCAGATTGTAAATTTAATTTAATAGTGTGTTTGAGAATTCTAATCTGATAGTTTTTTTATTTCAAGATCCTGGTACCATACAATTTACCTTATGTGGAATGAAGTGAATTTCATATTTCATGATGAATGTTATTAGTAATAAGGAATGATCCTCTAGTGTTTGTAAAAGAATATTATGATGAAGCACGTAAAACTTTTTCAAAAAATTTTTCAAATGTTTTTTTATATACCGTACTTAAGCAGTCCTGCATGTACATCAAATATCTATTACAACTGCGTTTATGTATGCAAATAATGATGCTAAATTCAAACACTTTACATAGAAGTAGACAAATTAATCTTACTCTATGTGTTCAATTGCTTCAGAGTAGAAGTAGTAACAATATAGAAACATTAAAGAGATTCAGTGGATTGAAGCTGCATTGAAGGAATTCAATAAATTAAAAATGCTATTAAAAATAAATATATATATATACATACATGAACACCAAATCATAATTCAATTTTAATAACTTCAGGTTCAAGAGTATTTAAATCTAATACCACAAATTCTCCAGTTTTTTTGAAATCAGGTATACTAATTAATCTAACTGTAGAATTAGAATCAACACATTTATATATATCAGTTTCAAATTTAGGTTGATTTCCAACAAAATATAAATGAGGTAAATCTTTATTAAAAATAAAAGGATCATAATTATCATAAGGATAACAATATAAAGTATCTGGTGCTGTGGGGATAAAATTTTGCCATTTCATACTTGATTTCATTATTTCTATTGATGAATTTAATTGTTGTTGAGATTTGGGGATATATTTTTTAATATCTTCAACATTTTGACCACTTGTTCCTAAAAATTTTATGTTGTTAATTTCAAACCATACGGGATTTGTTAATCTTGATAATCTATTTTGTCCAATTATTGATTGATTTAATTTAAATAATGATTTATGTAATGGTAGTTGAGGTAAACAAATTTCAGAAGGATCATTTTCTCCAGGCATTATTGAAATTGGTAAATTAATTAATAAATCATTTAAAAATTGATCTAATAACACCAATGATTCATTATTATATTTTGAAATATTTTTTGAACCATAATTATTTGTTGTTATAAAATTTTTTAAATCATTTTCTGATGTTATATCTCGAATAGGTTCAATTGAATTTCCAACTATAATTAATTGTGATATTTTACTATTAAAGTTCCTATCATTTTCACCACCTAATTCTCCAATTAAATATTCTTTTAAAATTTCTAATTTTAAATCATAATTAGAATTTAAACCAACATTTAAACCTGAAATTAATGCAATTTTTTTATTTTCTCCTTGTATTGGTAAATTTAAAGATTTTTGAGGTGCACATTTAGGATAAATAACATCCATTATTTCAAATATACCTGCTTGAATTTCAATACCTAATACTGCAACAATACATCCAGTAACTAATAAATTTTTTTTTAAAAATTCTTCATTATGTAATACTGCTCTACCTGATTCATCTTCTAACATTACAATCGACTGCTCATCATTATTTCCATCATCATCACCTAAATAACTTACTGGTACTAATGGTAAAATATCATCACTTCCTTTTTCAACATCATTTAAAATATTTAATTTATATTTTGCATCACAAAATATAGTACCAATAACCCAACATAATTTCCCACTTGTTATATCTAAAATTTTATCTTGTTTTGTTATTGTTTGTCCATCTATTTTTCTTGTTCCATTACCCCATTTCTTCATTGCATTTGAATTAATTCTTTCTTTTAAAATATTTAATCTATATTGATACATTGAAAAATATTGTTTATCATATTTTTTATTTTTTGGATCTATAAAAAATTCATTTCTTTTTTCAAAATTTTGATTTATTTTTGTTGTTTGTCTTTCTAGTCGCTGATTCAGATCATTATTTATATAGTCTATATATGATGATGACATGCTTCTTGATTCAGTGATTAATTCGTACTAGATTTTGAAAAAGTAAAATAAAACTGTCTTAAACGCGTATCAGATAGTACAAAAGGAAAAAGAGTAAAGTTGGTAGCACAGACGAATTCAATTTACTTACTTACCCTCATTCTATAGCGATTACCAAAACAACAACTTTCTATATCCTTCAATAACTTTATTAACTACTTACTTATCATACTCTATGCTACTTTTTATCTCTTCTTTGCTTTTTATGTTTCTTTTCTATAGATTTACCACTTGCACCAATAGTTATATTAACTTTTGGAGGTACATCAAATCCAAAAGATTTTCCAACTTTAACTAAATCTAATTTATCAATTTGATAAACAGTTTTTAAAGAATGAGAAGCATAAGCTTGTAAATAAGCTCTATAACCATCTTTAGCAGATTGATGTAATAAATAATTAGTTTTTATTAATTTTGTTAATTGTGATTGAACATTTGCTATTTTATTTGTTGGAAATTCATATTCATTTAATGGAACATTTGCTGCTTTTAAATATCTTAAAAATCCTAATTCTGATGGTGTTAAAAACATTAATGATTTACCTTTACCTTGTGTACCTCTTGCTGTTCTTCCTACTCTATGAATATAATCTCTTGGATCATCTGGTGGATCAAATTGTATAATCCAATCAACTGATGGAATATCTAAACCTCTTGCTGCAACATCTGTACATACTAATATTCCTTGTTTTGCATTACAAAATTCAAAAAATGTATTTGTTCTTTTTTGTTGTTTTTGTTTCCCATGTAAATCAAGTACTGGTAAATCAATATAATTTAATAATTCACTATAAAATTTAACACTATTACATGATGATAAAAATACAATAATTTTTTTTTTAACATTTCTTTTTAAAAATGAAAATAATAATAAAAATCTTTTATCTGAATCACATACAACATAACCTTGTTCTAATCCATCTGCAGTTGATACATCTTTTTCAGGAACAACATTTATATATAAGGGACCAGGTCTTAATGAAATACGAGCTAAATCTTCAACTTTTGTAGTTTGAGTTGCAGAGAATAACATCGTCTGTCTATCTTCATTTGGTAAAATCTTTATAATTTGTTTCATTTCTTCTTCAAATCCAATTTCTAAAATTCTATCAGCTTCATCAATAATTAAAGCTTTTAAATTACTATATACAAATCCTTGAGTGTTTTTTAAATGATCTAATAATCTTCCTGGTGTTGCAACTAATAAATTAACTCCTTTTGCTAATTTTGTTGCTTCTTGTCTTCTATCTGCTCCTCCAATAACTATACCACAAGTTTGTGAATGATGTTCCATTAATTGTCTTGCTACTCCAAATATCTGTAGTGCTAATTCTCTTGTTGGTGTTATTATTATGACTGTTGTACCATTTCTTGGTTTAATTTTCAAAGAATATAGTAATTCAATAGCTGGTATTAAAAATGCTAAAGTTTTACCAGATCCTGTTTTTGCTGCTCCCAATACATCTCTACCTGCTAATAATGGTGGTATAGTTTTGGCTTGAACTTTTGTCATTTTTTGAAAACCCATTTCATTTATTGCTTTCATTGTTGGTTCTGAAAATCCAGCTTTTTCAAAAAGATAATTAGTTCCATCATCTTCATTATTATCATTATTTGTAATTTCAATAGATTCAGATACTTTTGCTTTAGTCAATTCTTGTAGCCTTTTTTCATCTTTCCTTTGTTTTTTATCTTTTTTGGATTCTGGATCTTTTATATTATCACCTAATAATCCAGCTACTTCTTCAAAATCATCATCTATTTCGTTAACTAGTTTATCTGTATCTTCTTCCTCTATCTCTGCTTCGTCTCTAGATCTTTTCTTTAATGACTCTTTTGACTTCGGACTCTTTGATTCTTTTGCCATTATTAATTTTGAGTATAAAGTTATATGTTAATTGAGTGGTCGTAATTGTTGTTTGATATTTAGATGCATCTCATTTCAATGTCTCATCTCCAGATTATAAATTTATTATGAAGTCGTGTAAGTTGGCAAAGTATGAAATTTATATTTTGTATACCAGAGCAGCAGTCAAAATATTTTGCAACCAGAATGAGATCAAAGCAAATGAGATCAAAAGAGCTAAAAAAAAAAGTTACATACCATTCTCAGCAAGCTTTTTACGCAATACATGAAGGACGCATAAAGGTAGGTACTGTATTCGAAGAAGCTCAAAGCAAGCCATTTGCTCGAGAATTTGGCTACCGAAAGAGCGATCACACCCTTTGGGCAAATGCTTCGTCAATGTCAACGATAAAAGTTGCAAGAAGGGCTGATCAAACTACTTTTTTTGTACATCTCTTTAGTGATTACTCATTCTTAAATTGTTTATTTACATTTCTTTATTCCGTAGACTATTACACAAAACTGTGAGTTGAAAAATTACAGATTTTGAAATATCAGATTGCCATTTTTAATCAAAATTAGAATTATCATAATGATACTGACAGAACTAGTCAGAAGATCAGCAAATTAGAAGAAGATGTCGAACTATAATACCACCTCCACTGGCTCATATATGCAAGCTATGCAGCCTTTGGTTGAAGCAATGAATAAATGGTCTCAATCACAAGAAGTTAATCAAAAACTATCACAGATCGATAATGAAAATGCAAAATTCACTACAATTGACAAAATTTTACCTAAATTCGATGATATATCTATTGACTCACTATCCAAAATTAGCTCTCAGAATCAAGACCAAAATGACAAAGTGTTGAAGAAGCTCGAGAAGGAATGTTCAAGAGTAAGTCTTCAGAGAGGGCAAAATGAAGATGAAGTTTTCACCCTTGTCAAATCATTAGTTGCCAATTCTACAAACGACGAACAATTACAATCTTCTTTATTTGACATTTTGGGATTTGAAGAAATTGATTTGATATCCACAATTATACAGAATAAAGAAATTTTCAATCAAACCAATGGATTAATGTCTGCACAAGAAAGAGCCCAACTTATTATTGATAATAGAAACAAAACAAAGAATCAGGAATTATTACCGAAATCATTCAATCAAAAGTATCCTCATGTATATAAAAATCAAGATACTGTTAATTTAGCAGCTGTAACTGGTGGAAAATTCACATTACCAAAGGGAACAACAAGAAATACATACCCATTGAATGAAGAATTAATAATACCTTATCCTGAGGAACTGCCGAATAAATGGATCTCGGACAATCAATTAATAAAATTGAAAGATATGGATTTTTTATGTCAAGGTACTTTTAAAAATTATAAAACTTTGAACAAGATGCAGAGTTTGGTATATCCTATAGCTTATAATACTAATGAAAATATGCTTGTATGTGCTCCAACAGGTGCAGGTAAGACAGATGTTGCATTATTAACTATTTTACATACTATACAACAATTTGTAACAGAAACAATGAATGATGAAGGTGATGTAACTATAGATATAGATTATGATGAATTTAAAATTATTTATGTTGCTCCATTAAAAGCATTAGCTGCAGAAATTGTTGAAAAATATTCAAAAAAATTACAATGGTTAGGTATAAAAGTACGTGAATTAACTGGAGATATGCAAATGACTAGAAAAGAAATTACCGAAACTCAAATTATTGTAACTACACCTGAAAAATGGGATGTTGTGACAAGAAAACTGAATGGTGATAGTGAATTAGTTTCAAGAGTTAAACTATTGATTATTGATGAAGTTCATCTTTTACATGAAGATAGAGGTTCAGTTATTGAAACATTGGTTGCTAGAACTTTAAGACAAGTTGAAAGCACGCAACTGATGATTCGAGTAGTAGGGTTATCTGCTACATTACCAAATTATATGGACGTTGCTGATTTCTTGGGAGTAAATCGAAATGCAGGGATGTTTTATTTTGATCAATCATTTAGACCTATTCCATTACAACAACAGGTTCTTGGTGTAAGGGGTAAAGCAGGTTCCAAAACAGCAAGAGAAAATCTTGATAAAATATCTTACGAAAAATTAGTGGAGTATTTAAGTCAAGGTCTACAAATCATGGTATTTGTACATTCTCGTAAAGAAACAGTTAAAACTGCTAGAACATTTATACAAATGGCTCAAGATCATAACGAACTAGATCTATTTGATTGTTCTGAAACTCCATCTTATGAGAGATTCAAAAAGGAAGCATCTCAGAAAAATAGAAGTAAAGAACTTCGAGAGTTATTTCCTCATGGGTTTGGTACTCATCATGCAGGTATGTTAAGAAGTGATCGAAATCTTACAGAAAAAATGTTTGAATCTGGAGCTATTAAAGTGTTATGTTGTACTTCAACATTAGCATGGGGTGTGAATTTACCTGCAGCTGTTGTTATTGTCAAAGGAACTCAAGTATATAATTCAAAAGCTGGTGGGTTTACAGATTTAGGAATATCAGATGTAATACAAATCTTTGGACGTGCGGGTAGACCACAATATGAAAAATTTGGTGTTGGTATATTATGTACAACAAGTGATAAAATGGATCATTATATTTCTTTATTAACTCAACAACATCCAATTGAATCAAAATTAAAAGAAAAATTAATTGACAATTTAAATGCCGAAATTTCTTTGGGAACTGTGACAAATGTTGATGAAGGTGTTCAATGGTTAGGTTATACCTATATGATCACTAGAATGAAGAAAAATCCTTTTGCTTATGCTATGTCATGGCAAGAAATTCAAGAAGATCCAACTTTAATAAATAAAAGAAGAGAAATGATTGTACTGTGTGCCAAGAGGTTACATGCTTTACAAATGATCATATATGATGAAGAAACAGGAACTTTAGTGCCGAAAGATTTGGGTAGAATTGCTTCAGATTTCTATTTGTTATCTAATTCAGTTGAAATTTTTAATCAAATGGTAAACCCATTAGCAACAGAAGCAGATATTTTATCAATGATCAGTATGAGTAGCGAGTTTGATTCCATTAAATTTAGAGAAGAAGAATCTAAAGAGTTAAAACAATTATTGGAAGATGATTCACCATGTCAAATTGCAGCTGATGTGGATTCTCCACCAGGCAAGACAAATATTTTGTTGCAAGCTTTTATATCACAAGCTAATATCAGGGAATCAGCTTTAGTTTCAGATTCAAATTATGTTGCTCAAAATTCAGCTAGAATTTGTCGTGCATTATTCTTGATAGCAATGAATAGGAAATGGGGTAAATTAATGGATATCATGTTATCATTATGTAAATCTATTGATAAAAGAATTTGGTCATTTGAACATCCAATGTGTCAATTTGACTTACTGGAGCCTGTATTGAGAAATATTAAAAATAAAAATCCATCAATGGATACGCTACGTGATATGGAAGCTGCAGAATTAGGTGATTTAGTGCACAATAAACTGATGGGACCTACACTTTATAAATTGATTGGCAAATTTCCTTATATTGAAATAGATTCAGAAATTTTTCCCATCATGACAAATGTAATGAGAATTCATATTGATTTGACTCCAGATTTCGTATGGGATGAAAGATATCATGGCCAGGCTCAAATATTTTGGTTAACTGTTGAAGAATCTGATAAGCTGAATATTCTACATGTTGAGAAATTCATTTTAAATAAAAGACAATTAAATAGTCCTCATGAAATGGATTTCATGATTCCTTTATCTGACCCATTACCGCCTCAAGTCGTTGTTAAATTGGTTTCTGATTTATGGATTGGATCTGAAACTGTTCACGCCGTATCATTTCAGCATTTAATACGACCACAAAATGAAACAACCAAAACTGAATTATTACGACTACAACCATTACCTGTTGAAGCATTGAAAAACCCCGAAATAGAAAGTATTTACTCATCAAAATTTAGATATTTCAATCCTATGCAAACTATGGTTTTTCATACTTTGTATAATTCAAACGAAAGTGCATTTGTTGGATCTCCCACTGGTTCAGGTAAGACAGTTGTAGCTGAATTAGCAATTTGGCATGCATTTAATGAATTTCCATCTTCAAAAGTAGTTTATATTGCCCCTATGAAAGCTTTGGTTCGTGAAAGAGTTGATGATTGGAGAAAAAGAATTTGTGCCAACACTAATCATAAATTGGTCGAGCTAACTGGTGATTCTTTACCAGGAGTTAATGAAGTAAAAGAGGCTGATATAATTATAACAACTCCAGAAAAATTCGATGGTATATCACGTAATTGGCAAACAAGAAAATTTGTTCAACAAGTTTCATTAGTTATTATGGATGAAATACATTTATTAGCAAGTGATAGAGGTCCTATTTTGGAAATGATTGTTAGTAGAATGAATTATATATCTTCACAAACCAAAAAGCCCATCAGGTTATTAGGTATGTCTACTGCTGTTTCAAATGCTTTTGATATGGCTGGTTGGTTAGGTGTAAAAAATGGATTATTTAATTTCCCTCAATCTGTTAGACCTGTTCCATTACAAATGTATATTGATGGATTTCCTGATAATTTAGCATTTTGTCCATTGATGAAAACAATGAATAAACCTGCATTCATGGCGATAAAACAACATTCACCAACAAAACCAGTTTTAATTTTTGTTGCATCTAGAAGACAAACAAGATTGACAGCATTAGATTTAATACATTTATGTGGAATGGAATCTGACCCTAGAAGATTCTTGAAAATGGATGAGTTTGAACTTGAGGAGGTTCTTTCAAAAGTCAAAGATGAAACATTAAAACTTTCATTACAATTTGGAATGGGATTACATCATGCGGGTTTAGTTGAGTCAGATAGATCAATATCTCACAAATTATTTGAACAAGGTAAAATTCAAGTTTTGATTGCTACATCGACTTTAGCTTGGGGTGTCAATTTACCTGCTCATTTAGTCATTATAAAAGGTACACAATTTTTTGATGCAAAAATTGAAGGGTATAGAGATATGGACTTGACAGATATTTTACAAATGATGGGAAGAGCAGGACGTCCAGCTTTCGATACTAGTGGTATTGCTATAGTCTACACCAAGGAATCTAAAAAGATTTTTTATAAGCATTTTTTAAATTTAGGATTTCCGGTAGAATCATCGTTACATAAAGTATTAGATAATCATATTGGTGCAGAAATTTCATCAGGTACAATAACAACGAGACAAGAAGCAATGGACTTCTTAACTTGGACCTTCTTGTATAGAAGAGCTCATAATAATCCTACTTATTATGGAATAGAAGATGTTTCTGAGTATGGTATATCCGAATACTTGGCTGGATTGATTGACAATACTATTGATAGTTTAATTGAGTCAAAATGTGTTATTGCAAAGGGGAATAACGAATTATATGCTACTCCATTCTTACATATTTCATCATACTACTACTTGTCTCATTTAACTTTAAGGAATTTTGTCAACAAGATCAACCCTGAATTCGGTTTCAGAGATTGTTTACAATTACTTTGTGAAGCGACTGAATATAATGAGTTAGCAACTCGTCACGGTGAAGAACTAATTAATATGGAATTATCATTAGCAATGAGATATAAAGCAGAAGATTTAAATTGTGAATTTATATGGGATCCTCACGTGAAAGCCTATTTATTGATTCAAGCTTATATGAGTAGAATTGAATTACCAATCGCAGACTATGCACAAGATACAGTTTCAGTATTAGATCAATCTTTACGTATATTACAAGCATTTATTGATGGCTCAGCTGAAATGGGTAATTATAAAGCCGTTTTGTCTTTTATTGAATTAATGCAATGCATTAAGCAAAGAATATGGTTTGATGATGATCCAATATCTGCATTACCTGGTTTATTTGTAACTACTACTAAAGAAAACAAATTTAATTCCAATTTAAATGAATTGGGTAGATTAAAGTCTGGGGAACTTTATAATTTTGCTAAAAAATATGGAGTTGCAGAAGATGATAAAAAAGAATTTGTGAGAATTGCTTCCCATTTACCAACAGGTGACTACAATATAAAACAAGATGAACCTGAACTAATTAAAGTAGAACTAGTTCATAACAATTACCCCTTAAATAACGAATTCAAAGTCTATTGTCCATATTTCCCGAAACCTCAGAGAGAGAGTTGGTTTATTATAGTGCATGATGATACTGAATTATTCCTATTGAAAAGAGCATCCGCAAGATTAGTAAACAAAAAAGGAATTGTTTCTTGTGATTTGGATATACCTAATGGTTTGTTTGGGAAACAAGTTATAATATCTTGTATCAACGATGCATTGAAAATTAAGTATAGCAAAGCATATACATTACTATAAATTATACGTTTAATGCTATTCAAAAAAATCGTCTTCTTCTTCTTCTTTACTTTCAACTTTAGTTTCCGGTGCGTCAATTTCTTTGGTTGGTTTATGTTCAATTTCGAGAGTCTTGATTTGTTTTCCTTGTAATATGTCATCGATGGTAAAAGTCAATTTATTTTCCTTCAACAAATTTTCCACTTGTTTCTTGAATTCCGTCCTTCTTGCATCCGTCTTTCTTAATCCAGCTTTTACATTTGGATCATTCAAATCTTCATCATTTGAACTCGGATACAACGAAATATACTTTTCAGATTTTGGAAATAAAACAACATATAAAAGGTCAATTTCTCCATGTCGTAATTGTTTCCTTACTTTTTTTATATCCTTTTTTACCTCCGTCTTCTGTACTTCTTCAAATGTCTTTCGTATTTGCTTGAGTTTTCTAATGGCTTTCTTTCGCTCAAAAAATCTCACCATATGATATTTAGTTGCATTGGTCTTTTGTTTTAGGTTGAGTTGAGATTGTTCTAGTTCAATTTTTAAACCTTTTAACGCTCTTGAATATTCCACTTTTTTATTTGCAGGTAGTTTGGAATTTGGTTCTTCGGCCTTTTTAAGTAGTCTTTCAATGTCTCTTATTTTCTTTTTCAATTTCGATGAAGACCCTGTATTTATAACTTTTGAAACTTCTATTGGGTCATTATTCAGTTTTTTGACATATTTCTTTTGCGGCTGAGTTTTGGGCATTATTTATTATCCTTTCATGAAGTTCAGAAGTAATGTGTGAATGTAATTATACAGCGTGGATACTTGTAGGTATGTTTCTTGGATCGAGATGATTATGCAGAGAAGCTCTTCCTTTAATTTTTTTCAACCAAATTGACACAAAACGTCAAATTTAGAATTAAATTATATCACCAACTTCAGAAAACCAAATCATTACCACTAGATAGATCAATTCAGTCATGGGGATTCTAGAAAAGATAGCTCAAATTCAAGAAGAATTATCTAGGACTCAAAAAAATAAAGCGACAGAATATCATATAGGTTTATTAAAAGGTAAACTAGCCAGATATAGAAGAGAATTATTAGAACCGCAACCAGGCCAAGGTGGTGGGGGTGGTGGTCAAGGATTCGAAGTTGCTAAAGCTGGAGATGCAAGAGTTTCATTAATTGGATTTCCATCTGTTGGTAAATCATCATTTTTGTCAAAAGTTACAAATACCAAATCCGAAGCTGCAAATTACGAGTTCACAACCTTGACAAGTGTTGGGGGAATTTTGGAGTATAATGGAGCAGAAGTTCAAATAGTAGATTTACCAGGAATTATAAAAGCTGCTTCTCAAGGGAAAGGTAGAGGAAAACAAGTTATAGCAGTTTCAAGAACTTCTGATTTAATATTAATGGTTCTTGATGCAACAAAATCTGAAGATCAAAAAACAATACTAGAAAATGAATTAGAAACCATGGGAATAAGGTTAAATAAGACAAGACCAAATGTCACGTTGACTTTGAAAAAGACAGGAGGTATAAAAATGAACTCCATAGTGCCACCAAAATACCTTGATGAAAAGATTGTCACAGCATTGCTAAAAGATTATAAAATACTAAATGCTCATGTTTTGATTAAAGATGAAAACATAACTATAGATGAGTTTATTGATGTCATAAATGAACAACACATCACATATATTAAATGTCTTTATGTGTATAATAAAATAGATGCTGTAAGTTTGGAAGAATGTGATAGACTAGCTAGATTACCGAACACTATAGTTATTTCGTGTGAATTAAATTTAGGTATTGATGATTTGAAAGAAGAAATATGGAGAAAACTCAACTTGTTGAGACTCTACACGAAGAGAAGAGGAATTTTACCAAAGTTTGACGACCCAATGGTTGTCAGAAATAAGAGCACTATATTGGAAGTATGTGATTCAATACATAGAGATATGAAAAATCAATTCAAATATGCCTTAGTATGGGGTTCAAGTGCAAAACATTCTCCACAAAAATGTGGATTAAATCATCCTGTTCATGACGAAGATGTTGTACAAATAGTAACTAAATAGATGACCTAATGTACGAAAAAATCATTCACTGCAACTATTGCAATCTCAGCCAGCTCTTTTGAACGTCGAGGTTAGTTTCGAATTTCACTGACATGAGGATATATGGATGCAAATAAAAAAAAGACGCGTAATCTCTATTTTTGTTGTTCTATTTTGAAAGTAGCACTGAATATGTTTCAATGAATAAATATAAAGATCTCCCAGATATAGACACATCGAATAAAGAGATTTTTGAATCATCAGATCAGGAAAATGACTCTGATATCGATCAAATCGATAGAATAGAGGAAGAGTTTAAGGATGTTAATTTTGATGAGAAACGCTTAGCATTTTCCAAATTCAATATTATAAATGCTGATAAGTTTGACTTTTCAGGTAATGTTTTAAATTCAATGGGATATCAGATAGAAGACAAATCAAGAGAAGAAACAATTGATGAAAAATTGGCAAGAATTAAAAGAGAGTTGGAAGAAATACGACAGACTCAAAATGTAAATGTTGATGAATTGATAAATGAAACATCAGAATTGGAGTCAAAAAGGAATCAACCGAAACTAGCGGAAGATAAATCAAGTTCTACTTCTATAAATGTCTTAAACCTACTACAGTTTGAGTCAAAACCTTTGGAATTGAACAGTAATAATTTGAATCAAATAAGTGATTTGGAGAATAAATTAAACAAATTGGAAACAATTATTGGTACAGGTTTAGATAGCGAAGACCAAACATCTTCGATTCAATCGAATATAAATGAAGTAGAGAGAAGGCTAAACATATTAGAACACCCAGAGTATAATTCCACTTCAATTTCGAATAAAATTGAAAAAATGACTAAAGAAATGAACAGGTTGGAGTTAAATAAAAAAATATATGGAATTGATAATGATTCCGAAAACGAGGTCATATTGAGTAAAATAGATAATAAGCAAAGGGTTGATGAGATATATAACATTTTACCTGATTTGGAGAAATATTTGAGTCACGCTCCGGTGCTACTACAAAGAATCAAGAACCTAAATAAATTACACAATGAATTGAGTGAGTCAATATCGTTAACTACAAATTTAGATCTGATGATGAATAACATGACTGAGGAATTCAAAAAGTGGGATAATTCTATTACAGATTTAGATTCCAAACTTAATTCTCAAATTGAAAACTTTCATGACAACCTGAAAAGTATAGATAATAGAATTACAGAGTTGTTAGATAGAATCAAAGACGTTTCAAATTAAATAAAATGCGTTTAGTTGTAAGTATAGACTTTATTTTAAATCGGCCTAACTTTCTTCTTTTATCACACTCGCTTCTATTTACTTTTCCTAATTTTGGAGATGATTATAAAACGTTACACAAAATTCAAACCCCGTAAACTTTTAATTTATTTCATCAGAATCAACTTAATATTAACATGTTATTTATATGTCTTAATACCCTCTTTCAAAAAAATTATTCAATTGAGATTTAAAAGTAAGATCATATTCTAGAAAGATGTTAAGGTTAACTGCACGTTCAGTTATAAGATCAAGGAGCTTATACTCGTTGAAATATTGCACATTAACATCAACCAAACTCATAAAACCCATATCACAGATAACCAAAAGAAGTATTTCACAACTATCGACTATAAAAACTCCTCCAAATTTACAAAATGAATCAATAAAAGAATTTGGATTCAATGACATTAAAGATTGGGATTTACTAAAAGCATCAATCACAAAATTCAAAGATAATGAGCCATTGGATATTCCTTTAGTTATTAATGGTGAAAAAATATATAAGGATGATATCAAGCCTCAATTAAACCCTGCAAATCATTCTGAAAACTTGGCAAATGTGTCTCAAGCTTCACCTAAAGATGTTCACAAAGCAATTATAGCGGCAAAAGAAGCTAAATCAAGTTGGGCTCAAACTCCATGGGTTGATAGAGCTGCTATCTTTTTAAAAGCTGCTGATTTAATATCAACGAAGTATAGGTATGATATGTTAGCTGCTACAATTTTGGGACAAGGTAAAAATGTATATCAAGCAGAAATTGATTGTATTGCTGAATTGATTGATTTTTTCAAATTTAACGTCAAATATGCTGAGGAATTGTATGGTCAGCAACCATTACAAACCTCCCCTGGTGTTTGGAACAGAGCTGAATATAGACCATTGGAAGGGTTTGTATATGCTGTTACTCCTTTTAACTTCACTGCTATTGCTGCGAATTTAGTAGGAGCACCAGCATTAATGGGTAACACAGTTGTTTGGAAACCTTCAGCTACTGCTGCGTTATCGAATTACTTGTTATTGACTATATTAGAAGAAGCTGGATTACCAAAAGGTGTAATTAATTTCATTCCAGGTGATCCAGTCGAAGTTACTGATATCGTATTAAATGATAAAGACTTTTCAAGTTTACACTTCACTGGATCTACGGACGTATTCAAAAAATTATACAAACAAATAAGTGATAACGTTTCAAATGATACATATAAAGATTTTCCAAGAATTGTTGGTGAAACTGGTGGAAAAAATTTCCATTTAATTCATAACTCAGCAAATTTAAAACATGCAGTATTATCTTCATTAAGAGGAGCATTTGAATATCAAGGTCAAAAATGTTCTGCTACCTCAAGATTATACGTTCCGGAATCATTATGGCCTGAATTTTCTGAAAAATTAAGTTCTCAAATATTAAATATAAGCGTTGGAAATACTTCTGAGTCTCAATCAATAAATTCTTTTATGGGACCAGTCATTCATGAACAATCTTTCAACAAATTAAAAAACGCAATTGATCAAGCTAAATCTGATCCAGAGTTGGAAATTGTAAGTGGAGGTTCCTATGATTCAACAAATGGATATTACGTTCAACCAACTTTAATCAAAACGACAAATCCAAATCATGAATACTTAACAAAAGAGTTCTTTGGTCCAATATTAACTGCATATGTTTACCCAGATTCTGAATTTGATTCGGTATTGACTTCATTAGATTCCATTACAAAGTATGGATTAACAGGTTCAATTTTTGCGAAAGATAGATCAGTGATAAGAAAAGTTGAAGAAGCATTAAGATATTCAGCAGGGAATTTCTATATTAATGATAAATCGACTGGAGCTGTTGTTGGACAACAATGGTTTGGTGGAGCCAGAGCATCAGGAACAAATGATAAAGCTGGTAGTGGTAATATTTTATCAAGATTCGTTTCAATCAGAAATATTAAAGAAAATTTTTATGAGTTAAACGATTTCAGATATCCTTCTAATATTCAATAGAACTGTATACACCATGATAAATAGATATTAAAATTTTCGTTGACTCAAATTTATTAATTGTGTAGAAATTTCGAAATTTGGTGATACAAGATCAAAAATTAACTTTTAAATTTAAGATCAACACAAAACCAACAATCAGTTATCACTTACGAACCAATAATCAATTGTCACTTTTCAGACCACCTCATACTGAAATCATTTAGACACAATAACATTTGAACCAACATTGTACCATCCCAAGTTAAAGCCACTAAATTTTCATAAAATTATACTACACCTACAAATAAACTCGTCATAAATACCATCAGTTTGCAATGTCAGGATTAGAACAATCCTTATTCCAATTAAAATTCACAGCAAAACAATTAAATAGACAAGCAACAAAAGCATCAAAAGAAGAAACTCAAGAAAAAGCGAAAATTAAAAAAGCATTAGCACAAGGAAATAATGATATAGCACAATTATATGCTCAAAATGCAATTCGAAAATCAAATGAAAGAGTTAATTTATTAAGATTAAGTTCAAGAATTGATGCTGTTGCAAGTAGAGTTCAAACTGCAGTTACAATGAGATCAGTAACTGGTAATATGACACAAGTTATTAGAGGAATGGATAAAGCTTTACAAACAATGAATTTAGAAAGAATATCATTAGTTATGGATAAATTTGAAGATCAATTTGAAAATTTAGATTCTGCTACAAATTATTATGAAACAAGTACAAATAATGTAAGTGCATTAACTACTCCACAAGATCAAGTTGATGAATTATTAAATCAAGTTGCCGATGAAGCTGGTATTGAAATGAAGCAAGGATTAAATGCGACTGCAGTAGATGTTGAAAAACCAATTGTACAAACTACTAGTATATCCGAAGAAAAAGAAGATAAATTGGCTGAGAGATTAAGAGCATTGAGGAATTGAGGAATTGAGGTATCATGATGGGAAAATGAATGTATTATAGATCAAGTAGGATTGTGGTAGTTGTTTAGATGGATTGGGACTATATTAAGTATTCATCAGTATAAGCAATCTACTAGTATTAAAAATCACGCAAATGAGTTACAGAGAGTAGTGGAATAGAAAATTAATGTGTAAAATGAAATAGAAAGTTTATATTTAAATGTATTATAAAATCATCTATGCAATATAATATTTTGTTCAACTTCCCCCAAACTCAAACAACATTCTCTTCTTCATTTCTAATTACAAATTCAACAATTTTAACAAAATTAATAAATCCTCGTTCATTTCCCTTAATTTTAATTAAATGTAAAGAACTTGAATTAATTAAATCAATAATTTCAATTTTAAAAACCAATTTTTTATTTGAATTTGAAAACTTTTTGGGGATTATACCTGTAATTATACCAAATTCTTCATCTATATTCGAATTAATTATTGAACCATCTAATTTTTTTAATTCAATTTGAGATTTTAAAATTTTAATTAATGATTTAAATTTTATTGTTGTTGAAATTATTTTAATATCTTTATTGTTTTTAGAAGAATATTCATCATCCAGTTTTATAATTGAAGATGAATTTGTGTTTGTGGTTCCACTTAATGATTGGAAAAATTTCTTGAACCAATTTGATTTTTTGGGTTGAGGTTGATCTTGTAATTTTTGTTGAGGTTGGTCTAATAAATTTTTTGAAATAACTGATATTCTACTAAATCGATTATGACCTTTGTTTGGTTGGGCCAGTTGTGGTTGTTGTGGTTGTGTTGTTTGAAGAACTGGATGTGAAATATGTGGAGCTTTTGGAGCATTTCTTTTTGGATTCAACGATAATTTTCTAAATAATGAAGTTTCTTTAGGTGCTGCATTATCAAATTGATCTTGAACCGGACTAGTAATTACATGTTCATTACCTAAGTTCGATTTTCTACTTTCTTTTTTGTTTGTAACAGTAGTAGTTTCAGGCAATTGAACATGAGGACTTCTTGGTAATTGAGCAGTACTAAATATTCCAGTTGAATGTCTTGATCTTTTAAAATTATTTCCAATATTATTTTGATCCTTATTAACTTCATTTACTGGTTCACCAATCATTGAATTCTCATCAATTGATGAATAATTTTCATCATCATCATCAAAATCATCATTTACTCTTGCAACAAAAGTATCACCATTTTTAGATGTATTCCTATCTAAATCATCCTTACTTGTTTCAATCAATGTTTCCTTTGAACTTACAATACTTGGTTTTTGTTTATTGACTTTTCCAATATCTGCAGTTCTTGAACTAATTAAATCAAAATTTGATAATTCATTTTCAAGTAATTTTTCAGGATTGTTGTTATTGGTATGATCTTGGATAATTTGTAAATGATTCAGAGAAATATATGAATATTCTGATTCTACTGTTGTTGCATCTGAATTATCATCTTCAAAATCATCATATTTCACATCTTTATGTAATTGAAAATTTCTATTTTTTGATTTATAAGAAGTTGATGAATTTTGTGGTTCGTCTTGATTTTCCTCAGCATCATCTTCTTTGATTGTTGTATCTATAACTTTAATACCTAACCCAGAAGTAAATGCAGAATGAGTAGATTCATTTGATCTTCTAACAACTGTACTTGAGTTATTCAAAGTTTGAATCATAATAGTGATATCACCTTCTTCATTTGCGACTGTTTGAGATTGTAACAATCCTCCAAATGAAAATCTAGAAAATCTTGGATTTGGAATTAATGACATTGAAGAATTATTTAATTCATCATCTTCTGGAACTAATGTTGGAATAGATGCAGTTTTCATTGTTTTCTGAGGTTTGTTTTCATCAATATCATTAAGCATTGATTTATAATATGAACTTTGGGTACTATGTCTTTTATTTATTGAATTTTTTGATGATGATTCGGATGGTGTTAATTTTGTCGAATTGTTTCCAATTTGTTTTGATGATTCTATAGTAGTATCATTATTTAACAAACCTGCCAAATTTCTTGAGCTTGATGTTTTCAAATTCTTAAATCCAGATGGAGAAGGAGTTATAAATGATGCTAAATTTTTGGAACTGGAAGTTTTAAAATCTTTTGTGAACTTTTTAGGTGAAGGTGCAACATCAATACCTAATTTTTGTAATACTTTCGATGTGTTTTCATTGATTTGTGGACTATTTATGTTACTTGTCATTACATTTCTTGATCTTGATGGTGCTCCCATTGTTCTTGCTCTTATTATTGGATTGGATCTTGGATCAAGTAATGATTTAATTGGTGGTGGTTGTTCAGTTATTGATCTTCTATTACTATTCGAGTCAACTAAATCCTCAAAATCATGAGTACTTTGACGTTTGTTTAATTTTGTCAATGCAATTCTTTGTTTCTCTTCCAAATCCTTTTTCAATTGTAATTCTTTTTCATTTTGTTCAAATTGTAATCTTCTTGCATCATTGAGTCGACGTTCTTCCTCCTCAAGTGCTCTTCTTTTGGCTTCTTCTGCAGCTTTTAATTTCTTTTCCCTTTCTTCATTCTTTCGATGAACTTGTTCCGCCAATTCTCTTTCTTTCCTAGCTAAAACACCTTCTCTTTTTCTTTGAGAAGCAGTCCTCGATGGTAGTTTATTTTCTTTATCAGGTTCTTCATTAAACATTTCATCACAAATATATTCAAAATTTTTAATAGACTTATTACCAAATTTTCCGGATAAATCATGTTTTCTTTGAACTTCATTTAATACTGGTGGTCTTTGTTCTGGTTTAGATCCAATTGATTTGATCGGACTGTTACCTGATGGAGTAATTGGAGTATTGAGGACTTTTTGTTTCTGGGTTTTATTTGATTTTAACGAAGAATTAGATGAAGATGAAGTGTTCTGACTTTTGTAAATTTGGGGTTGACTAACTTTCCTTTTATTAAAGGAGTTTGATGCTTTGAATTGTTTTGTAGTTTGACTTTGTTTGTTTGTGATATTTCCCAAGACATTTTTGGATGATCTTGATTTAAGTAATGATTTATTTGAATAAATTGATGCTGATTTGGTTATTGGTTTCCTTTCCGTGGTTGTTGTAATTGCTTCACCTGTTTCATCATCAAATATGATTGTGTGAACGATTGAAGTTGATCTTGGCAATGACTTTTTAGTATTTGTAGCTTCTAGTTCCAATGTATCATTTGAGATTAAACTTGCAACATGCTCATTTCTATATTTCATCAAAAGATAATAAAACATCTTTTCCGGGCATTTGTATGGTGACAATAGACTTGAAATGATTGTCTTTTCGTCACAATTATGAAATAAAACTGATAAATTTTTCAATATTTCTTTATCAATTTTTGCTACTGATTCAATTGGTTTTACATTCAAATTTCGGACATCCAAAGTAGTAGTTGAAGCATATGATATTGATGGGTCTGGATATTTTGTTAACAAAGGATGAGTCAAGATAGATTCAATTTCAATTCTATCAAATGGATTAACTTTCAACATTTTCGTAATTAAATCTTTTGCTTCCCAACTTATATCATGAGGTATAATAAATTTACCATTTTGAACTTTTAATAATAGTTTTCTAATATTTTCATCGTCGAAAGGTAAATGACCAGTTAATAAAGCAAATAAAATAATACCACAAGACCAAATATCTGATGGTGCACCATGATAATTTTTGCCTGCAACAATCTCAGGTGATGCATAATGAGGTGAACCACATGAAGTTTCTAATAATTTTTCATTTACTTCCAATGCAGCCATACCAAAATCAGCTATTTTAATATTTTTGTTAAAATCCAATAATAAATTTTCTGGTTTCAAATCTCGATGACAAATATTAAATTGATGAAGATAATTTATACCATTAATGATTTGTTTGAAATAGTTGATTGCCTCGAATTCTTGTAATTTCCCCTTTTTGATCAAATAATCAAATAACTCTCCACCTTCAATGTACTCCAAAATCAAATATAAATCATTTTTATTTTCCCAAACATCATATAATCCCATAATATTTGGATGTGACATTAATTTCATGATAATAATTTCTCTTTCAATTCCATATGGTAATCTTTGTGCATCTTCATCATCTCCATCTTCCAAAACACCTCTTTTATATTTTGGATTTTCAAATTTCTTAAAATTTGATTTGGGAACGATTTTAACAGCTGCCAATTGACCTGTTTCAACATTTTTAGCTAATCTTACTCTACCTGTTGAACCTCTACCTAAAGTTCTACCCAATTTCCAAGGTCCTATTTTGTTTTGTGATTTTCTTTTTTTGGATGAAGTATTGGTATTTGTTGAGATTTGTGATAAACGCTTAGTTGCATTTGTAACAGATTGAACAACTTTATCAACATTTGTGGAAGATAATTGATCAGTCGGTATTTGACGATTGATATCATAAGTTGTTAATGGATTTTGATGAGTGACAGTGGTCATCTCTATATGAATTGTGGATTATTTAAATGCAGTAGTATGAAGAAAGAAATTTTGTGTATAATGATGAAATGAATTGAATAAAGTAAATCTATAGATTTTTAAATGAGTGAATAAAAGTTGGATTTTAATGAATGATTGAACTAATAAATTAATGAATAATGTGATGCAGTGACTTGTATAAATCTATAAATACTTTTCTTAATGATAAGTACAGGCTGTGTTTGAATCCGACAACCAACAATAGTTGTAGTCTATAGAATTATATAAGATATTGAACAATGAAATCAAATATCTTTTCTCAATTGAATTGAAGGACTAATGAATACTATTGATTTTTTAAAATTATGATAAAGTGATTCTTGGTTATTACGGTGATATTAAAATGATTGTAGTCCAATAAGAAATGATAAACTTTGTTTAAACTATTGAATTTGAGTAGATCAAAATTTTTTGTTATTATTAATGAATGAAATATTAATAAATTAAAATAATAATTTTATTTTTTTTTCGTGTTTGTTTGTTTGTTTATTTATTTCTTTATTAAATTAATAATTTTGTGTAATACCACTAACTTGTTACAAATTTTAGTACGACATTTGGTAGTTTTAGGTCGAGGTGGGTCTACCTATACGAAATATTTAAATTTTTTAACACGCGATTCATTTACTACTGCTTACTTACAACAACTGTATCAAATTCACAGCCAACTAGTCCTTGAAATGCCATTTTAATTTGTTCGATTGTTCATAAAGGACTTGATTATCGCTCTTAAAAGTAATCAAAGTTGAACAGGAGGTTGAATTTTGGAGTAACTGCTTGAACTAATGTTTTAGCCAAAACGTGTATATAGATCAGGCGTTTTTAAATGAAATGTGTGGATAAAATGTTGAAGGGAACTCTTTGGTAAACCCATGCTTTCATTCATTGTTTTTCACGATGTGATGCTAGTGAAACAAATTTCATCAATTCTGATGATTTTCAATTAGTAAATTGAGACTACAAAAATTGTTGTATAATTTTGAACAATTCGCAACAATTTAGCTTCGATTTTGCTTGTTGCAAAACTCGAGGTGAAAAATCAATTACCTCTCAAGCACTGCTACTGACTTACAAATTACTCTTAGAAATTTGATTCGAATAACGAGTAATCAACTCTCAAATCTTTTTAAGAACGTGGTGATAGCTAAAATATTGGTAAATTTCACCCAAAAGAGGCAGAGAACCAATACATTCAAACTAAATTCTTGTAAAATCATAAGTTTCATCAATATATAAATACATAAAATCATAAGTTTCATTACTAGATTTAAATACATATACTAAAAATCAGACTCAACACCAAAAATTGTAAAGTCTATAATACCATGGTTTCAACCTTAATGCTTCTTTTTCCTCAGCAATTTCTTGTTTCAACATATCAATATCAAAGATAGATTTTCCATTATTGAGATCGATCTCATTAGCTTTAATATAAAGTTTCCAGTTTTTGGTCCAAATTTTATGAACAATATAAAATATAGCAACTATAACAGCAGCCAAATAAGTTTGGAAAAAGGTTGTAGCTGATGGTGATTTTCCAATTGGAAATAAAGCTAACCAAAATTGTAAACATAGTACAACAATATTCATTATTAATCCATAATAAGCTCCCCAAACTCCTGTATTTGATACATAACTTAAATCTTCTAAACTCTTCCCTTGTGCACTTAATCCTGCTCTATATCTTATAAATGCTCCATTAATACTTCCCCATGTGAAAAGAGTAGATAAACCGGATAAGGCAACTAACCAAGCGAATACTTCTTCTTGATATTTTGATGCCGATACAAATGATAATAATCCAACAATAGCACTAACTAATATACCGAATAATGGTCTTCCTTTTCTATCAACATATGCAAAAATTCTTGGAGCAAGTCCTTGCTCAGCTAAAGCTAAAATAGTTCTTGAAAATCCATAAACAGCAGAATTAGCAATAGCTAATAATGCAACTAATATAACCACATTAAAAACACTTGGTAATCCATTTATACCACCTTGTCTTATTGCTATAACAAATGGACTTGCACTTGATCCACTTCCACCTAATAATTCAGGATCATTTGCATTCACTAAAGTTCCCAACAATCCTAAAGTCAATAAATAAATAATCAATATTCTCCAAACAACTTGTTTTATAGCTTTTGGTAAAATCTTTCTTGCATCTCCAGCAGATTCAGCTGATGTTAATCCTACTAGTTCAGTACCAGCTAATGAATAAGTAGCAGTTAAAAGAACAGCAACAAATCCTTTAAATCCATGAGCAAAAGGAGGATTCCAATTTTTACCACCAATATAACCTTGACTCCCACCACCACATATTAAAACAATTGCTAAAATATTAAATCCAGCAATTCCCAAAACTTTAATAATAGCAGAAATAAATTCAGCTTCTCCAAATCCTTTATTTCCACAAAGATTTAATCCAAATATTAAAACATAAAATACAGCAACCCAAACAACACTATTTATATGAGAATTCCAAAAATTTATAGTCATTGAACTTGCAACTAATTCTAATGGCAAAACAACAACCCAAAACATAGAATAATTCCAACCCATTGCAAAACCCCAACTTGAATCAATAAATCTTATAGAATAAGTAGCAAATGATCCCAGTACTGGAAAATTACTTGATAATTCAGCTAAACTTTGCATAGTACAATATAAAAATGAAGATACAACTACCCATGCAATAAGTACTGATGCTGGGCCGGATTGTTTCAACGCTAGTCCTGATGCAACTAGTAATCCACTTCCAACACAACCACCTAATGCAATCATTTGTAATTGCCTCTTTTTAAGCGATTGTTTTAGTGGTGCTAGTGTTATTTGATCTTTAGTATCTGATATTTGTTTATTTTCCCCCATTTCAAGATCTGAAGTTGATGTTGATATTTCATTATTAGTTGAATTAGGTTGTATTGGTGGTTTGAATGAATCTTTAAAATTCAGCCATAGCTGGTGCGTCTTTTTGCCTATATTATTTGAAGAATTTGAATTTGAAATATCATAACTTTGTTCATTCGATGATGCAAATGTTGATGTCACATTATCATCTTCTATGTATTTGTCTATTTGAGATTTATCTGTCGGCGAAGTAGCCATATTGATATCTATATGTCAGTTCAATAATTATAATGATGTTTATACAATTGAAAATTAATTTGAGTTGAGTTCGTATTCAATAGTTGATTGATAAAGAATTTTCCGTTTGAGGTTTCTGTAGTTGACCTGAAAGAATATTTCAACACAATTTTTTCCACTTTTTGATTATTAATTCTACATACCTAATTATACATTCCTAAAATTATGGTGATGACTCTTGAAACTATACCGGTGCGTTAAAAAATTGTTTTTTGTGTTACGGAACTTCTTTTTGCAACCTCTTTATAAGATTTTGATTTCTTTTTCATTAGTTTTGTGTCACTTCTGAGCTAAAATTTCTTTTTTTGCATCAGATCCTTTTTGACATATTATTATTATAACTTGAAACAATAATACTTTTACTCAACAACCGAATGTCTCGCAGCTGGTCACACCCAATTATTGTTTACATTTGCTTTTACTTGAATGGCACAGTAATTTTTCTTATTCATCATTGGCAATAGGATCAAGTTCTAAGTCTTTTAACGCATTATTTGTAAGAAATGTTTCAAATCCCGGTTTAGGAATGAACAAAATGCCTTACAAAAATACAAAAAATTAGTCTTATATTTCTCGGCTGGATTTTCCCCAACGTCAGGTCTCAAATACCGTATACAGAGAATTTTGAGTGGCAAACAATTATTCTTCAGATCGAGGAAATAACCGACCCGAGTGTAGAAGATAATTTTTGAAATCCTTGTGTTCAATCAAGCAATAGATATTTAAAGCATATTTTAGTAGATTGTCTCAGTAATGGAATGATAAAGTAACCTCTGGGATCTCAAATCAACTTAACCAGATTCATACCATGTTAACATTCAACCATCCAATTGATTGGTTACTTGATTATTGAAACGTTAATTATATCAAAGACGAAGAGTATTCCGTTAATTTTAAGATTCCTAGTGGTCGAGCTTAATATATTTAGCTTGGAATGGATTTGGCCCTTTTGAAACAAGAATTACATTTGAATGTTGTAACTAACTTCAATAATTATTTTAACAGCATTTTAATTGTAATGCATAATTACATAATTTACGACTGAGTATGAGATTGAGATGAGAGAAATCGACGGAATATATGTTAAAATCATAAAACGCAACCCAACTGATCCAAACAGATTCAATTATTAGCTCGAAGTTTGATTAGATCCTTCTTAAGTGCAAGTTCTTAACATTCTCATACACGGTCATTTGATAAATTCTTTTATCAGTTACCCTTGTATCTACGACAATTGATCAATTTGGAGCTAAGAAAAGGAGAAGCAATTACGATGGCATGGATATTCTCACCCACATAGCAGATGGTAGCCACTTTAGCTAAGATCTAAAAACCGTTTCGAAATAAACGATCGGGGGTGAATTAAATCTTCGAAACTGATACAACAGCAAGTCATTTCTTTTACTTTTTATTTTAAATTGGAAAACAGTTGTGTAACTCGTTATCTATTGGACTGCATTTAAAAGATAGTGGCCATCCATAAAACAAGCTGTTGAATTCAAAAATTACTGAAAGTTTTATTTCATTGAATTATATATAATCACCTAAAATATGACAAACTCAAAATTCGTATTCAAGCAAACCAAGGATGTATCCAAATTAAAAGAATTATTCACTTTATGTGGAACTCAATGGGGTGGCCCATTAACACCGGAAGAATTTGGTGTTACACTGGCGAAATCAATAGAAGAGTTCTTGAACTCAAAAGGTGGTACTGTAGTTGGTTTTTACTTGGAAGATTCAACAAATGAGAATTTAATAGTTGCATGTACTATAATCAGGCATCAAAAAGCATTGTACAAACTTGCAGATAGATCAAGTATAATATCATCAACTCCAGATCCTACGTTGTTTGGAGTCAAGAATATTACTGCATTATTAGTGAGCTTTGTTTTCACTCATGAAAAATACAGAAAACAAGGATTAGCTGAATCATGTATTTCACAAGCAATTGAATCCACTGAACAGACTATAATTGATGAAAAATTAGAAAATAGTGTCGAATCTCAAATAGACAATTTCAAAAAAATGACAATTAACGATTACAATGGTGGTGTTGATAGGCAATTAGCAAATTATTACTTAGGAAAAGAATATGTTTGGTTTTTGTATTCAGGAGTTGATACATACTATGAAAGGTTTGGTTTTAAACCTTATCCTATGGATTTTTATCAAATACCAACGCCAATGTTAACAAACGGTCAAGAATTACTTTTAGAGACCTTAATTGAAGAATCAGAAAAGGATCAACAAACCCAATTAGATACCAAATCAAGAGCTGTGGGTAAAAGAATAAAATTATTGAGATGGGATAACAAACAAGATCAAGACATTATTGAGTTCATATATCAGACCAAGGAATTGGAGATTTTAGCTGAATTAAACAAGTTGACATTTCACAGTGATTTGCAAAGTGATCACAAATCAGCTACCTCTTTAACTGGATTAACTAGCATTTTGTCAATGACAAAACAACATGGTTCAAGTGGCGGATTATCCTCAATAGCAGAAAAATCACTCCATCCTCAATCTGGAATAAATAATGCAACAGATGGATCTAGAAGGAAATCATCAGCTATGAATGAAACAATCCCGAAGTTTTCAATAAAACCATCATATGCAGATTTCAGAAGCAAAGCTGTGATGGAGCAAGGATTTGCAAAGACCAAGGAAAGCTTGGAATTTTCAAAGATTGAAGGAGCAATACTCACAAACGATTTACAAAACAGGTCATATTACATATTGTGGAACTCTTTGAAGGGAGAGTTTTTCATTACTGGTATGGGAGAAATATCTTATGAAAGTTTGTTACCAAGTACAAATCAACATCGTAGAGGTTCATCATTTACTGGTTTGAACGAGTTAGGTGGATATAACTTCCAAGATTTGGATATTTTGGTTGGCGCAGCTATTTATAATGCTAAAAAGAGAAGTTCAAAATTTAAAAACGTATACGTATCAACAACCGATTTACCAAATGAAATTCCAGATCCTGTAATGTATGATTTTTTCATAAATTATTTCCCATTTTCAACATTTGCTGATGAAGAACATCATGAGGCAAAGAAAGAGCAAAGGGCAAAAGGTGAAGAAAAAGATAAAATTAGCTTAATTGTTAATGGATCTAAAGAAGTAGGTGTCTTACCAATGGTAAAAAAATTTGGATCAAAAAAACTAGATTTCGAGTTGAATTGGCTAGATAATGGTATGTGGTGTTGGGGATGAGCCGTTTTAGATTCGATAGATTGTTTCGTTGTATAAATATTACACTTAGAATGCTCTACAACCAAGTTTCTTCCGCTATGGCGTTTCATTTTAATTTATACTCTTCGTATTAGATCTTCGTATTAGATCTTGAGTTTTGTGTAATGTAACATATGAGATAGTAAAAATAAAGATGTATCTAAAATAAAAACATTCGTTTGTAGAAAAAGTTCTATTTTAAGTCCGCCAAAATACGCAAGAAAGGCTTAGATCGATCTGCTACTGTACTCCGGTTTCAAAAGAGTTGATGACTACAACCAAAGAGACCAATAGGGTGAACAAAAATTCATTTGAAAATTTGGTACATATTGCAAATAACATTTCAAATCGACTTGATACTCAAACAACAAATAATAATAATACAGCATCAAATAATTACGGTCAATCTTCACCACATCAACTTCAACCCACATCATATCTGCCCAACATCAATCATGATCATATGGCTTTTGCTAATCAACTGCTTCCCATTGCTCAAAACTCCAACGTAAAACGAGAATATACTCCACCCATACCATCAAGTTCATCAACTCCACCACTACAGTCAAATCAGAATGATTCAACGAAAACTAAGATGAAAAGAATGGCTTGCGTAGAATGCAGGCAACAAAAATCAAAATGTGATGCGTACGAAAAACAACCAAATCCATGTACTAGATGTTTTAAAAAAGGTCTACAATGTGATTTAAAATCTGATTACAAAAGAACTTATAAAAGAGCTAGAATTGCTCAAATTGAAAAAGAATTTTTGGAGTTGAAAAAATCATTGAATACTGCTCAAGCTGCAGAATTATTGTCCAAATTTCCATCTTTAATCGAAGGACAAAATGAGCAAATCCTTGGATCATCTAACAGTCATAATATTCATGGTAATTCCAGCCCTGACTCGGCTCAATACCCAACCAACAATAACGGAAATAATACCATACTGATCAAGAAGGAAGTGATGGAACCATCAATAAATGAATTAAAAATCAAACCCCCATTAATAAAAAAATTAACAACAAATACTCAAACCGATAAAATAGATATATCAGACGAACTATTGGCATGCGAAGAAAAAACGGTTGAGTCAATTACAATATCTTCAAATACGATAAAGGACCTATTCAAAGAGTATATCCTCAGATATCATCCAATTTTACCCGTTGTAGATGTAACAAAAGGTCCAGAAAGAATATATAGACTATGTCCTCCATTATTTTGGGTTATTATATTTGTATCATTAAGAAGGTTTAAGGAAGATTATTCTAAAACTTTACTTCTAGACCTATCGCCTATTGTCAAAGGAATTTTAGCAGAAATAATGATATCACCAATCACGAGATACAGCCCAACAGAAGATGACGAACCTATATATAATGTAAGCTCAGTTTATTCAGTTCAAGCTTTTTTGCTTTACTCCTACTGGCCACCCATTACATCATCATTAAGTGCAGATTCATCATATAATACCGTCAATACTGGGTTTTTTCAAGCTATTAGAATCGGTTTACATGCACCATCATCTTATGTTTCCGGTATCCCCACCTCCTCAAGTAATCCTCAACAGTTGAATATTTTGAAAGAGCAAATCAAAACTTGGATAGCCTCAAATGTGGCATCACAATTTATAGCTACTGCCTTCGGGTTTCCAGCATGTGTTCAATTAGATTCTTCAATTTGGTTTTATAATCAACAAACAAGTGGAGATTTGAAAATACCCGAAAATTTAAAGTCAATGTTGGAAATAGCACAATTCGAAGATCAAATGGCGAAGGCTTTAAATTCAAATCCAGTGGATCCTTGTGGTTTAACAGATGCTCAAGAAAAATTACCGTTATTGAAATTATTTGCTAAAAGATTAGAGAATTTAGAAAATTCCATTGGCGAGCCTAGTATAAATAATTCCTCAAAATTTAGAACATTTGAATTGTTAGCATCGAGAGTTCATTTGTTTAGCTACTATTTCATTGATTCAATAAAAATTCCCAATTTCGAATTACAAAAAGGTTTAATTAAGTTGTACAATTCTGCTATCTCATTAATTAAATATTCAAAAGATTGTCAAACATATGATAAAAAATTCATAAAATATTTGCCTGGTGTATATTTGTTGAATTTGTGGCAAGCCGCGTGTATTATTGGAAAATTGATACATTCACCATTGAAAAAATTTATTGATGTAACGTTAGGTAAATCTTGCTATGAATCAGTGGTTGAGTTAAACGCAAAGGCTTCGATTTTGAAGCACGATATGGCATTTAGATCAAGTGGTATAACAAGAAATATGTGGCTGCTTTTTAGAAATTTAGACAATAACGATCCAAATGCTTTCAGTATAAGTATCAGAAATAGAATGTCAGCTTCCGTGTTTTTTGATTGTTTGAATCTAGTTAGAGAAAAAGCTGGTATTTCGAAATTGAATCCAACTATCGAACCTATGAATGTCGTTGAAGAAATTGAAGGTGGAGAAGATGAGAATGGCCCATCTGCAATTCATTCTGACGAAGATGATAAACAACATGAAGAGGATAATGAAAATGCCATTCTGGATCCCGAAAGTAAGGACCATGTTTTATCAATGAACAATCCGGTATCAACTAATTTTATCAACTCGAGAAAACAGAAGAACAAGAGATCTTTGTCGAACACAGTAGATGCTGAACAGAAAGCTAGACAAATCATTAGGACCATTCCTCTAGATCCAGAGCCGATTTCAGCTGGGAATGCATCAAAACGTAGTTCGATTTTCAAAGTTGTAAATTCATCATCAGAATCATCACCCATGACTAACAAAAGTGACATGACCAACTCTCCCAATACAATAAGAAATCAACAACAAGGAAGACTCCAGCAGCCACCCCCACAACCATTGCCTCCAAATTTTGTCAATCATGCTCGATTCGAAAGTGGGAATTCTTCCTCAAAATCTAGTCCACTTCAACATCAAATTCATCATCAAGGTCAACAAATTGATAGTACTGAGATAGCACAAAATTATATTAGACCTGAGACTGGCAATTTTGTTAATGACTCTCAAGTACAGTATACACAAACGTTTCAGCAAAATCAACAACAATTACCTAATCATTTGTCTGACCAACAACATTTCGATCATCAACAACTTCAACAGCCAGATCCATCAGCTACTCAACACCAAACTACTTCCTCAAACTTTTCTTTCAATGAATCACCAGCAGGTCAGCTGGGTATTGAAAGTTTAGATTTGGACAAATTTGATAGTGATATGTTGTGGAGAGATGTAGATAGTGTCATGAATGATTTTGGGTTTCATCTTGGTTAGATTAGTTCTGTGAAAGTTTTTTAAGGTGAGATAGACAGATTAATTCAAGTTTCTTTTTTTAGACAAAACGTCCCAGATATTCTATTCAAGCTAAAGTAAGAGAATCCTTATTTAACTCTAGAACTCTCTCAGCGTGTCCTACCACTTTCCCATATCGATCTTTCCTTTTTGAATAATGTTTCTAATATTTGGCATGTCAGATTTCAGCTTTAAACTCGACAAGAAAAAATCATCAAATATGACACACAAGATCAGAGATCAAGCCCCAACCAAGACTAAAACAGATCTATAAGATTCGTTCTAAAGATCTCAAGAATAATAATCAATTATATTCATTTCGATTATAACATCATTCAAACGAAGCAAAGAATAATCTTCTAGTTTTTTTTATATTTATTAAAATGGGTGCATCATCAAGTATACTAAATGAGTTCATGGAAGATACGAACTTCAATATAGAAGAAATAGATAGATTAAGAAAGAGATTTATGAAATTAGATAAAGACAAATCGGGAGAAATAGACAAAAATGAATTTTTATCGATACCAGGTATATCATCAAATCCCTTAGCTACTAGATTAATGGATGTATTTGATAAAGACGGTGATGGAAACATAGATTTTCAAGAATTTATAACTGGATTAAGTGCTTTCAGTGGGAAATCTTCAAATTTAGATAAATTGAAGTTTGCATTCAATATTTACGATATTGATAGAGATGGATATATTGGGAATGGGGAATTATTTATTGTCATGAAAATGATGGTTGGAAAAAACTTAAAGGATGAAGAGTTACAACAAATTGTTGATAAGACTATAATGGAAGCAGATCTGGATGGTGATGGGAAATTGAATTTTGAAGAATTTAAAAATGCGGTGGATAATAATACAATTGCTAATACTTTGACTTTAAATATGTTTTGAGTTGAAGTTTATACTATTTATTTATTTATTTAATGATGATCACGAGGAAGAATAATTATTAGTCGAGAGAACTTGCAGCGAGAAGTCGAGATCTTGAATCTCTTGAGCAACGGTGATTATGATAGCTTCTTGTAGAAGACTTTGATGTAAAGGAAGAGACTTCGATTTGAAATTAATTCAGTTCTTAATTTACAGGATGAAGGATTAATACAGAAATAGAATAGAATCTATCAGTGACAACTTCATCGGATCTGAGTTTGGATCATTTTTTAAAAAAAAAGGTATGGCTCTATTGGTATTCTTTCAAGCAATTCTTAATAAATATGCATTTCAAAATTAGTAAGAGTGAATTTAGCTGATTTCTTGCATCTCCGATTGTTTTAATTCTTCGTAAAGGTTCTTCCAATGTAACTTCCAAAAGTAGTTTGTTGATATTGACTCCAATTCTGCTACGAATTGGTGCAAACTATTGTTATTTTTGAAAAAAATTGATGTTTCAGATTTGAACAGACAAAAATTATTTAAAGTAATCATACCAACTACGGCCTAGGTCAACCATACTAATTACACAACAATGATATGTTCAATTTTGAATCAAAATTACAAAATTTGATAAAATGGATAGACAATAAGGATTGTCTCTATTCTCAAAATGCCAAATTGAGTTCGCTAAATCCATCATCAGCAACAAATTCATCAAATCAATCATATATTTCATCAAATTTAGTAGTTAAAGATGTAGAAGGGTCAGGTAGAGGTATATACACAAATGCAACACTTACCAGTGATACAAAGATCATCAGAGTTCCACATAAGTATTTATTAAATTTTAAAACTGTTTTGAGTGCTTTGTCAAGGTATTTGAAAAACACTTCAGTTGACACAGGGGATGATGAAATTACAAAAGTTTACAAATTGTTCACTCTTGAAGAATTTTCGAAATTAACTTCATTCCAGTTATTGTCTTTTTATATCACATTGGAGAAAAAACGAGGATTTAGCTCCTTTTGGAAACCATTTTTGGATACATTAGCTTCTGAGGACGATTTCAAATTTATGCCTTTGTATTTTTCCGATAATGTCTTTGGTCTTTTACCTAAAACGACAAAGAAGCATGCTACAATAGTCAAGACAAGATTTGAGAGGGATTATGAATTAGTCAAAAATTTGCTTCTTTCAAAGAATTTGGATAAACAAACCGTTGAGAATCTTCTACCTAAATCTGAATTTTTATTATCTTGGCTAAACATTAATTCACGTTGTTTATACATGACATTACCAACAAGTCATACAACGGAGGATAATTTCACTTTAGCTCCATACATAGATTTCATCAATCATTCAGATGACGATCAATGTCATATGAAAATTGATTCTCTTGGTTTTCATGTGACTACCAGCACCAAATATGAAGTAGGTGATCAAATATTTTTTAATTATGGACCTCACTCAAATGAGTTATTGTTATGTGAGTATGGATTCATTATACCTCATAACAAATGGGATGATTTAAATATATCCGAGCAATTAATAAGTAAAATGTCTAACTCTCAAATTGACTTTTTGAAAGATCAAGACTATTTTGATAATTATACACTAAACTCGGAAGGACTATCATTCAGAACTGAAGTTTGTTTAGCTACATTACAAGAACCGATGCCAGGAGAATCTCGAAAGTTAAGAGCATTAATAAACGGAATCATTGATAATGAATCCTACAGGAAAGGAAATACCATACTTATTAAATCGATTTTGAATGAAATCATTCATGAATCAAATTCACATCAATATTTACAATTCTCAAATGCTGATAACAATAATGATAACAAACAACGTAAGCAATTGATAGGAGCATTATATAAAAATAGATCAAAGTTGGCTGAAAATTATTTGATGTCTATCTAAGTTGTGTACTATATGTATCTAATAAATCTTTACCAGCTTCAAAGTCAAGAGTCTTGCCTAAATCCAATTTCAAATTGATTAAATTGCAAAGCATTGAATTAATTAGAGTAGTTCTGTTATATTTTCTTCCTAGGAAAGTTATATAGCCGTTTAAATTATTTATCTCAGTATGTCTCAAATTCCTGATATCTTGTCTCATTGATGAACTGTTTTCTCTTGTGGACTTACAACACTCAAGAACTATTTCCAAAAGTCTATCTTCATTTAAAAATGATGCGGACTCTTCAATATTTGATAGTAGATCAAAATATTCCAACTTTAAAATTTCTATGCTTTCTTTTATTATCGATTTGAATACGTTGATAATTTCTTGCGAATACAATAAGTCGCCATTTCTCACATTGTATAATCCGGTTATTGGATTAATGCAACAGTTTATTATGAGTTTTTCGATTTGGTATAGTAGAAATTTATCGTAATCTAAAAAACTTGAGTTCAAATTAGATATTTCCAAAATGAGTTTGATTAGTCGTGGCAATTCTTTTCCTTCTTCAAAGGAGTTACTTACTAATAATTTACCTTGCGAAGCGTGATTTACGATATTTTTTTCATCAATAAATACTCCATGAGTAGTTATACCTTCAAATATTGAAGGAATAGATTTGTCTGAGCTCCAAAACCTATTAATCAAGTTTTGTTTCATCCCCATTCCATTTTGGACTATAAAAATATTGGAACTCGAAGTAATGTTATGTATATATGGTTTTATGGCAGATTCGGTCTGATATGATTTAGTAGTTATTATTAAATTTTCAATTTTTTCATTTTTGCCTGGTTTTTCAAAATTATTTGGTTTTGCATATTCTATATCAAATGATGATACTTCTTGCTCACTCTCAAAAATTCGAGTCAATTTTATGTTTGTAGTATTATTTTGTAGTGGTTGAGGTGAGGATGATGGGAGGATTTTTTTATTGGGACGTAAAAGTAAAATAGGTGATACTTGATCATTATATTGTTGTTTTAAATCATGAGCTAACAAGGACCCTATTGCCCCGGCTCCAAGTATATGTACTTTAAGTTTTTCACCAACTTGCGATTGTAGTATCCTTGACATAGAACTCTTTTGATCTGAAGATGAATAGTTGCAAAATAAATCAAATTTAATTCTCTCTCAGAATTTATCTTCTTTAATTGCAACAAACTTACTTACTTATAGAAGACAATCACTATGTCTGATGAAGAATCCGATGAATCCATATTACTGATACCACCGTACATTGCGCCTGATGAAGAACCCGTAGTATCAATGTATGTGATACCACCGTACATGCTTGACACATACAACGGCTCACAACTACAGAAAGAACTTTTTAAAAACAATCCACAATTGAGTGAAACCAACTTGATAACACAAGATTCCCCATATTTTTATAATTCACAATCAATATCCAATGATAAAAGCAACAACGAGAATAAATACAAATTTTCAGACAATCCCATATTGAATCATCTAATACAGGAGAAGATTCTATACAAGTTAAGCATACTTGGAGTTTTGGGAGTGAATCCAATGGAGTTTAACAGATATGATGAAAAGTACATATATGAAACGTTTGAAATATTTAAAACAAGAATATTGGAGGAAACAGAAGACAGTAATGAAACTGAGAGTAGAAGTAGTAGTAATCCATCAACTAAAGATTCTTTTGGTGGTAATAATAATTTCAAAACTTTATTTGCGTCTGACGAATTAGGAGAAGTTGGATTTATGAATTTATATAAATACAATGAAGAGTCAAAACTAAAGTATGAAAAAGATCCAATTTATAAAATATCATGCAATCTACCTTTAAAAAATTTGTTACTAATTAATGATGTTTTCTATAAAAACAAACTGAATTATCAACCAAGCTATGTCACATTCGGTAAGGACAATGATTTTCATTATCAATTACCTTTGAATTGGACACCATTAATACCTTCCAAGCATGTTAAATATCTCAAAGAGAACTGGGATCTTAATATAGATAATTCCTCAGGCTATTCTACCATAAGTTTGAAACAAAATAGCTCAACTTCGGGGGATATTAGCAATACTGTTGATGTCAACAAAAGTAGGTACTATAATTTTATCACAGATAATTCAATCAAATCATCAACTGGGATCTTTTATTATGAAATTGAAGTCAAACAAGTTCTAACTCAATCCACTAATTACAAATCTATAATTTATATGAATGATTTATCAGTTAGTTCTAATTCGACCATGGAAATTCTAGCCGGATTTACAAAAAGGTTCGTCGCGTACGACACAGTGAAAATCCTGTCATCCACAATAACGCAATCGAACCTTATAGACTTAGAGAAATTGAAAAATGATGTATTGCATGACGAAAACTCAGAAGGATTTTCTAATTCGGATTTGAAAGTTTTGTTAAATACCAAACCAGGTGAATTCAAGGGTAGTTATGCTGTGAATTTTGCTGATTCTTCATTCAACAACTCAATTAAAGGCTCCGAATCACAAACTCGAACTCAAATATTAAATATGAATAGAAGATTAAGTACAGCTATTAGAAATAATCAAGTCGAAATAGACTCAGGTAAGTTAGATCTTGGCGTACCTTTCAAAACCAAATTGATAGAAGATGAAAATAGTCAGAGGATATACAAAACAGATGTTGTAGGTTGTGGTATAAATTTTGTTAATAAAACTATGTTCATTACTTTGAATGGGGTTTTAACTAGGATAATTAACGAAAAAGAAATGGCTTCCAATCATTCGAATTCAAACGACTTATTTGAAAATTCTACAAAGGATTCGAATGACGGGGTTGAGTTATATCCAATGTTGGGATTCAAGTTGAACGAGAAAGATACATATCAGGATGAGATCTCAAATGAAGATTCCAGCACCTGCGAAGTTACAACTAATCTAGGGTTTAAAGAATTTAAGTTTAATATTAAAAATTACGTTGATGAATTTAAGAATGAAAACCAAAAAAGCACATACCTATCGTTGATAGAAAAGATGAAAAATCAAAATAACAAGGCAGATGATTCTGAAGATTTGAAGATAGAAAATTCCATATTGAATACCGACGAAGATCCTGAAACAATGAATAAATTGATAGAGGGCTATTTGGTTCATAGAGGTTATATCAGCACTTTTAAAGCTTTCAATACAGACATAAAAGATCTACTGACTGAAAACGATCAGATGGATAATGCTGAAATTGACAGCGGTTTTGAAAACATTCTTGATAGAACTTATGCTATTGAAAGACAACACATACGGAAGTTGATGCAAGAAAACAAATTTGATGAAATCATTCCATATCTTGAAACAGAATTCTCATCGTCTATATTCAGGGACACAGTATTTGCAAATTCAAAATATGAAATCAAAAAGCTTGACTTTATGTTTACTTTGCATAACTATTTGGAAAGAAAGATATACTCACATAAATACCTGGACTACTTTGAATTCACTGATAATGTGCAGGACCTTTTTAATAAGGCAATATATCAAAGAAATCAACTTTTGAAAGAATACTCTGGTCAGTCAGCAAAAACTGATGAAATAAACGAAATTTCATCACTACTTTTGATTGGACGGTTCATAAATATGGATAATTTTCCAAATGCTACCTTGGTCTTGAAAAATTTCAATCTACAGTTTGAAAAAACTTTTGACCTAATCAACTCAACTATATTGAGATTGAGTGGATATGAACCAAAATCAAATCTCGAAAATATATTCGAAAAAGTGAATCAGAATTTATCTAAATTGGTTAAAAACGGTAATGGTGCTGAATTTATGTTTTTGAATTTGGAAAAAGATTATGTTGATAGTTAGTTTCCCATGACAAATTTCTTGAGTACTACTTCGTTTTTCTTCTTTTTCTCAGTTTTGATTCTTGTTGTTCGTCGTCTTGTTTCAAAGTTGGCCTCGACTCCATTGCAAACTTATCCCAACCTTTAATTTCTGGATCAAATATATTCCTCACGCTTACCAAAATATCATCGTAATGTAAACTATAATACTTTAAAGCCCAACCACCCTTTTCCAAATCATTAAAATTTGTCGTTCCCTTCTCAGTTTTCACAATCTGAAATAAAACAGGCAAGAATTCCTCTACATATTCTTTAACACTGTATTTTATATTGGTATTAGGGCGTGAAGGATCAATCACGTAATACATGAAGGCTTCGTCACTGAAAAATGGAGGAGTTCTCACTTCATCAATTTTGTATAAACATGATAATAATAAGCTGGCAGTAGCAGGTCCAATTCCTCTCAACTTACACAATTTTTTCATGGAAGTCTTAATTACTGTCAAATATTCATCCCAGTATTTGCTTGTGGCATTTGACCAAAACGATTTTTCAGGTAATGATTTGAAATAGTTCGTCATTATTTTGAACCCCTCTTGAGTACACTGTTTAACCTCTTCTTCTGAATTTGATCTAATCAATTTTGGCAAGGTTGGGCGAAATTTCCCTTTGCTTAATTTCCAATCCATCAAATTCACAACTTCATCCTTAGTTAAGTACGCTTCACCACGTTCAAAATCATATCTTTTCTTTACTATATCACGCAATTCATTGTCTCGCCAATGATCTAATTGTTCTAAAGTTTTGGTGTTGTTGTCAAATTTTTTACTAGATTGATCGGATAACTCTTTGATAATTTTCTTATATAACAATTTTTCAGCTTTAAATATGAAACTCAACATGATGGTTTTGAAAATTGGGTAAGATTACTTATAAAGATACACTAAAATTTTAAGTGGTAATTAAACGCGTCTCTCATGGGTTTACCAATTTTCAAGACATTGCTAAAATACGTGCAAAATAAGTACAAGCATATATTTATAGTTTCTATTTACATCACATTAAACCCTACCGAGGCAGGTCAGTCATAACTTGATTTCTCCCAACCAAATCTCTTTCTTGGTGAATATGAAATTGGATATTTCAAATCCATTACAATATTTTGTATTAAGGAATAAAATTGTGAACTTATCCAATACAAAACTAATGCTGCAGGTGCATGAATTGATATAGCCATCATAAATACAATTGATAATCTGGAAAAATTTGCAATTGCATCAGTTATAGTGGGTCTATATTTCAATTTTTGAGTTAGTCTTGCTAAATCCAATGTTTTAAAAGTCCATTCAATATTACATAATGAAATCACTCCTAATATTAGTGGAAACACATGAGTAGGATCAGCTACTGCTAAATCTTGAAACCACAAACAACCTTCAGAGTAGAGTGTAGGATCCAATGCTTTATTGTGTAAATTATCCCATGAAGACCAACCACTCAAATCTCTCATTGTTATTGACATTATGACCCACAATGGAATTTGAAACACTGGTAGTATGAAATTTTTCCATAATTGTACGTTATATTTTTTGAATAATTGCTTTTGACGTTTTCTAGTTTCCTTTGTACTTAATAATAATATTTGCTCATAAGTCATATTAGTCATTGGAGCTAAGGTAGCTCTTGTCGTTTCGTCAGTTTGTGGGTTTTGAATAACTTTGTTTGCATTGGATACTTTTTTAGCTAAATTCATTCTTAAAATTGGTCCCATGGCACTTATTATAGGTTTTAGTGAACTTTGTTTTTGGATACGTTTTCTTTGAATGATCGCTAGCGGCAAAGTCCATATCGATCGTAATGTGAAAGTAGTAATTGGTATTAAAGCCCACCAAGGTAACCCAGTAAATTCGTGTAGGTTTTGGAACGCATTTGTAAATGTAGTTATAAGGACATTATGATCTATTGAAAACTGCCGTATTTGTGAATTAGTCTGTGGCACCAAAGATCTCCCTAAGGGCTTTATAAAACGATTGGAGCACTTTCTTGTTATCATTGATCAATTTTTCTATTCTATCTCAAATCATTGGACTGTTGATAAGTTTATGCAAAATTGGAACTAACAAATCTACTCTACATGAAAAATTGATAAAAAAAAAAAAGTAAATACAGAATCAATCATTATCACGACTCAATAACTGTATCAACTAAAACAAACACCACAACCGTCTATATTCATGTCAACAAGATCAGAAAGAGCATGCATGCTTTGTGGCATTATACAACCGTCAAAACGATTTCAAGATGATGGATGTCCCAATTGTGAATCATTATTACACTATATGGAATCAGGAAATATAACAGAATGTACTTCTCCATCGTTTGAAGGATTAGTTGCATTAGGTGAAAACAATAAAGGATCTTGGGTGGCGAGATGGCTTAGAATAGATAGTTTTGTAGCTGGATTATATGCGGTTAAAGTTAATGGGAAACTACCTCCTAGAATTGTTGATCATTTGGAAAATAATAACGTTATATATCGACCAAGAGATGGAAGTGCAGAAGATTAATTACACTTTGGAGAGAAAGTACAGATTACGAGTCCGCACAAATGTGTTTCAAAAAGTTTGGAAAGATTGACTTTATTTATGAATTTTCCTCTATGCTAATATATTTTATAATATACGTTATGTTATGTTAGGGAAGATAATAGTTTTTCAATGTTTTGTACCGTACTTGATTTATCCCATTCGTTTCTGTCCTTCCAAACAATATCCATTAATCTTGACATTATCATCTCTAGCTTATCGACACTGTAATTTTTGGTGGCTTTAACTAGTTTATGTTCCAAATCTGTCAAGTGTGATTTATTAATTTTGATTTCTTTTGTTGTATCAATGTCTACAAGTTCTTCAGCTTCGGATTCGGATTCTTCTTCTTCTTCTTCCACTTGTTTTTGAACTTGAATTGAAGTTGGTTTTTGAATTAAGTTTTGCGCAGGTTCTACTGGCACAGAATTCTCAACATTTTGAGGTTTTCCATTACCTAACAAATTCATTGAATCGGTTTTATCGAATGGACGTAATGAAATAGGAGCTTCAAGTGTACCGTTTTGAGTAATAATTTGCTCTGTCACAACATTGTCGCCAGTTTTTGATCCATTTGCAATTACTTCTTGCTCCTGTACTAAATCAATTACAGTAGGTGGTTGATTTTCCAATTGTTTTTTCAACTCTTCATGCTCTTTCAACAATTTCTCTTGTTTTTTCAAATCTCTTTCTCTAACTTCTTGACAAGCCTTTAAAAATTCAGGTGTCGAAAAATCATCAATACCAAATTGTGCATTTGTTATCATTTCATTTGATTTCAAAATTCTATCTCTATCACCTGATGTTATAGAATCTTTCAAAATTAATTTCAAATCTTTTAAAAATTGCCTTGGTTCACTGTAAAAACCATTCCATAATCTTTCTTCAATAGTATCTAGATCCATATTGTAATAATTTTTCCCAGTGGCAAGTTCCTTTATCATATTTTCTTTACCTTGATCATCAGATCTTATATATTGAACTTGATAATTGGAGAAAGGATTTTGTAAGATTTCAGGATCAAACAAATGATACAAGAAACTTTCATCAACTATTGGCTTTTTAAAACGTTTATACCTTACTTTGAATAAATCCATTAAACCAGCTAATTTGATTTTAAGTACGTTTTTCAATTTAGTATCTTGATATTCTTGTTCTTTTAATTTTTTCTTCGTCATTTCTGTACTATTTGGATTAAACTCCGGCTCAACTATCCTCAATTCTTTTAATTTTCTTTTTGGTCTATTTTGTATATCATTTATAAATTCGTAGGGTTTCATTTGTATGGTTTTCCATAACGTTTGGAAATATTTGGATCTCTCAGATTTATTTGGATTTTGTAGTAAAACGTTATTTTGAGAACTTTCAAATCCAAATAAAAGTTTAATTTTATCGTCTAAATCTTCTAAAGTCGTTTCAGCAAATCCTAAAAGTAAGATTTTTTCATTACTTTTTAAACCACGAAGTAAACTTGATAAGGTAGCTTGTGCAGACTCAGGTAAAATTTGAAACCATACGTCAATTGTGGGTATTAATATAATAGCAGGTTGGTGTCTTCTTGCCTCAATAAATGTTTGTATAATAGTCAGTTCTGCAGTTCTAGTTGAATCTCCAAACATAGTACCTAAATCTAATGATTGTACTTGAAAACCTTCCAAATAATTAAGAACAGCAGCACTTAAATATTGTTGACCATTACCTTCATGACCACTTACTAATAATTGTGGCCTACATACTCTAGAACTTTCAAGGCTTTTCAATAATTGTTGTTTCGCAAATCCGCCATCTGGGTCATTCACCGTTGGATCAAGATATTTAGCTTCCTCCAATGCTGTTAATTTTTGACGACCTGGAACTTGTACCGAGTTGGGAATTAAATCATTTAATTTTAATATTATATTGTCATAACTAGATTGGAGTAGTGGTTTTAAATGTTCCGGTAGTGGAGAAGAACCAGATGAAGTTGACCTGGCACTTGATGGTACAATCTTGTCCAAAGCTCTCATGAAATCTTTGGCAATTACCTTCACTTTTTCAGGTTTGACTGCTAATTTATGATTTGTTTCATAAATTTGTGGATATTTTCTTTGAATACTATTTAATGCAGCCTCTGTACATAATGCTCGTAAATCCGCACCTCCATATCCTTTTGTAAGTTCAGCAAGATTCTCAACAAATGAATCAGTTAAAGGAGGCGTCCATTTTTTTGTATGAATTTGAAGTATTTCTTTTCTTGCGTTTATATCTGGTAAAGGAAAATAAAATTCTCTATCAAATCTACCTGGTCTACGTAATGCAGGATCAATTGCATCAGGTCTATTTGTTGCACCAATTACAATCACTTGTCCTCTATTATCCATACCATCCATCAATGCCAATAAAGTTGAAACTATACTTGCATGAATTTGTTCTTGTTTTGAAGATCTAACGGGAGCTAAACCATCAATTTCGTCAAAAAAAATGATTGATGGTTGTTGATTCTTAGCTTCTTCAAATAATAATCTCAATTGTCTTTCAGCTTCACCAACCCATTTACTTAAACAATCAGCTCCTTTTCTCATGAAAAACGTAATTTTACGTTCTGCCGTTGAACAACTTGCTGCTAATGCTCTTGCCATTAATGTTTTACCAGTACCTGGTGGTCCATGAAATAAAACTCCTCTTGGTGGTGTAATTGCAAAATTTTGATATAATTCAGGATATAAAAGCGGTAGTGCCACCATTTCTTTCAATTGATTAATATAATTATCTAAACCACCAACAACTGAAAAATCAATATTCATATCAACGCCTAATGGATCAGTATCACTTAGATTGTTTTTATTTTTCTTTTTATCATCACTCCCACCAGTAATTAATTGTCCCTCAGATCCTTTTCTTATTTTTGGTTGTTTTTTACTTACAGTAGCTTCTCCATTCATTGGTGCTATTTCATCTTCTGATGTATCAGAATCACTAACATTTTGACCAATGGCGGTCAAATTATTTGTATTAGTCAATCCAGGTAATGGTATTCCTCCTGGAGGTATATTTGTTCCAAATAAAGAAATAACATCACTTCCACCAAATGGTCCAGCTGTTGGATATAGTATTTTACGGAATTCATTTGGTTTTGCAGTAGGTCTTCCACGTCTACCTCTAACATTCGTTGGTGTAGTTGGTCTTTCAGTAAATAAATCATTATTGATTGGAGGTGGAATAGTATAATCAACTTTTGTTCTTTGACGTAATTTATGTTGTGAAGGTTCAGATTCATGCATTGGTGAAGAATCATATAAATCTGCTATTTCTTTTTGTATATCATCAATATCTCCTTCTTCCTCTCTCGTTTCATTTCCAATTAAAGTCAGATCGTCTTCTTCATTCAAGGATCGACCAGATCTTGTTGTTCTTCTTGGTTCAACTGATACGGACCTATCCTTTCTTTTACGTCCTCTTTTTTTCTTCGGTTTAGTATCATAATCATCTTCATTATCATCCCAATCATTTTCATCGTCAACGATAAAATTTTCACGTTTTTTCCGTCTTTCAACATATTCATCATCATCTGATAGTATTAATTCATCATCTTCTTCACCAGAATCAGCATCCTCTGCTTTAAATTCTTCATCATCAGATTCTAACTTTATCTTTTTTGATCTTGTTTTTCCTATTCCTCTTCTCAGTCTTTTTCTTGGTTTATTAATTTCTCCATCGGATACCTCGTATTCCTCACTGTCATCATCTTTCTCGGGGGAAGAAGGTCCTCCAAATGGATCGTCTTCTTCATCCACAGAGTTCGTTTCCTTAACTTCATTTTCTGTATTGACTTGTTCATTGTTGGTAGTCTCGACATTTTCTACCTGATTTTCGTCCTTCTCATCTCCTGTATAATCGTCTTCTGTCGTGTCAATAATTTTGGATTTTTTGCTCATAGGGAATCGTAGTATCTTATGACAAAGCTAGGTGTTTTCAAGATTATGTTCACGATATTTAATTATTTTGTTCTATAGTCAAACAAGGCAATTTAACGAAGATTGAATAATGAGCAAGTTGACCTAGCCGTTTGTTTCGTCCTAGATTGAATAGGTTTAATATGTGTTTGTAGTTCTCAAATGATGGATTGATCCTCTAGTAATTGATTATGGTTTTATCATCACTATACAATATCAATATTATTGTGAGTTTATTGTTTAAATTAATTATTTTTGGTTAAGACACGCTACCTGCCCCATAGTTAAGAGTGTTGAAATTAATAAAAAATTAAAGAGATTCAATATTGAAAAAAAAGAATAATATCATCAACATCATTGAAAAATCTTCTAAAAGATCATGTAAATTCGGTTGGATAGCATTTTCCATGATCAAAATCAAGTGAGGGATACGAAAGATCAAGAGCTGTTTGTAAAGTTTACTCCATCTCAACTTAATTTTTCACTAACAACAAATTTCTTTGAAGATCACTTACATTGAGTGGCAGAATTTAGTAGAAATGGTTGCAAATATTAGTGTTTCAAATTTTGCAACCACTACTCTTTTGATTCTTATCTTAGTACTTAAATGTAAGTAAATCGTAATTTAATGCTAATCAACTTTTTTAACAAAGAAGGCGTAATGTCCATTGGTAGCGCAAATTGTTTTGCATTGAATTTTGTAGGTCCCTTATTTTTGGATGATTTAATTGCCTAGCCAAAACAACTACAAATTTAGTTGTCGACGGCTTGTTTTGCCAGTTTCGTATTGATAACTATAGTTGTATGCATTTTTGGAAAAAGTGTATTTGCCGACATTATGTAGCAAAAAACTTAGATGATTTAGGAAACAAGAGAAGAAAGATTTGACGTGTTAAAAAACATGTAATTATACTAAGATTACAGAGATATTCTCCTAAACATAAGTATTTTCAATTCGTTCATCAATACTTAACTTTTATTGAAATTTACCTTCATTCATCAAAACTTAAGTTCTATTGATATTCACCTTTAATTATATCATTATTAAATCCACTTTGTAATAAATTAGCAATAGTATCAACAAGATAAATATCTTTTAATTTTTTACAATTTTTTAAAATATCATAAATAAAAAAATTTAAAGGAGTTGATAAATAAGTTAATTTAAAAATATTATTAAGTAATTTAATTTCTTTAGTTATACCAAATTCATTAAAATATTTTTCTTTGGTGAATGATTCAAATTGATTTATACTATATTGTTGTTTTTCTAGGGGGGTAAGATTATGAAAAGATTTTGAAATTATTGAACTTCTTATTAAATGTAAACTTTCTAAATTTGGACAATTTATAATTTTATTTAAAATATAAATATAATCTAATTGATTAAAATTTAAAATTAAAATATTTAATGATTTGGGGAAATTTAAACGAAGTTGTAGTGTTTCATTAAATGAATTAGTTAAATTTAATAATTGTAAATTTAACAAGTGATTTAAATTACCTGAAATTTCATTAAATTGAATATTAATTAATTCTAATTTTTCTAAAGTTATTGGTAGGTCATTAAAATTAAATTCATTAATGAAATTTAAATTTGATAATTTAATTGATTCTAACAATTGACAATCTTTTAAATTAAATGAATTATGATTTTTATCATTTATTGAATGTATAATATTTAAATTTCTTAAATTTGAAGGTAGTTTGAGATCAATATTATTTAAATTAACTCCCAGTAATGATAAATTATGTAAACTTTTTAATTCTTCAAATTTTGAAAAACAATTTTTATCAAATTCACATCTTTTAAACCATGATATTATTTCAATTGATTTTAAATTTTTATAAGTTGATAAACTACCATTTATTTTTGAACCTTGAAAAATTATATTAATAAATTGTAAATTTGGTGGTAAATCTTTCCAATTAAAATCATTTTTTATATTTATATTTAAATTAAACAAATTTTGATAATTTTGAAAATTAAATTCTCTCATAAAACTAAAACTTAAATCTAATTCATTTAAAACAGTTGGAATTTCAAAATCATTATTTGTTGAAAAAGAATGTTTAAAAAATGAAATAATTTTTAAATTCCGTAATTGTTTCAAATTTGTATCTTTAATTAATTTAATTCTATTTTGAGATAAATCCAAAAATGTTAAATTTGGAGGGAATTTAACATCTCTAATTTCATCAATTCCACAATTTGATATAGTTAATTTATTTAACTTAGGTAAATTATGATGACTATTATACAAAATTTTTTCAATTTTATAATTTGATAAATTTTTTAAATATAATTCTTTTAAATTTGGTAAATATAATTCAATACCTAAACAAACATAACTTAAATTTTTTAAAATTAATTTTTTTAACAGTAAAGGTAATTTAAAATCTTTATCAACTAATAAATAATTACCTGATCTATCTTGAAAAGTTTGTAATGGTGAAAAATCATTAGGTATTAAAAAATCAGATATAAAGAAATTTTCTCTTGGTATAATTAATTGACAATTTATAAAACTAAATTCCAATTCTTCTAAATTATCTGGGAATTTATATTTGAAAAATAATGATAAATTAGGACAATCTATTATTTTTAATTTTTTCAATTTTTCATATTTTAAGATATTATCTAATCCATATATGTTTGAACATTGAATTGATAAATTTTCTATTGTATAAGGTATTTCAAATTTTGATAATTGTAAAATTCTTTTAGAATCTAAATTACCTTTGTATGAGAACAGCTTTAGGAAGTGATATTGAGATAATTGTATGTTTTGTATATTTACCTTTAATTCTTCTATTTGGATTTCTTTAATTGTTGTTGGTAGGTGGATTATATTTGGGTTTGTATTGATTAATTTTATTTTGATTAGGTTATTGGGTGCTTGATATTTATGAAAAGTAGAATTGAAGATAGTAAGACTTTGTAAAGTTGATGGTAACTCTAGCCAGTAGTTGCAATCGTAACACAAATCTAGATGACTAAGATTGATCAATAGCTCTTGATCAAACTTTGTTTCTCCTATCAAATTCAACTTATACGCATTAGGTGTGAACTTTATAAATCGACGAATTGATTCCAAATCATCATTTTCATCAATTGATATTTCGAATTTAATTTTATTTAATAACGTAGTATCACGCTGAAACAAATCTGATTCAACAAGTTCCAATGCTTCTTTTAAATTACAATTAATTTTATTAGGTATATATTTTAATTTTTTCAAAAATCGAATTAATTGATAAGTTGATCTAAATTTTTTTGTAATTTCTTTATTTTCATTATCGCTATTATTCAACTTATATGATTTTCTAAAATAACTTTTTGAATCAATTTCTAATATCGGATAAATAAATTCTGCTATATAAGTGTTTATTATTGGAAGATTTAATAAATAATTGATATGATTATATTGAAAAGGATATTGTGAATTAGGAATTGTGATTAAATTATTGATGATTTTATGAATTATTTCGATAGGTAAAAGTGGTAAATCATTCAATTGTTCCATCATTGAGTCAATTTTCTTTTGAATTGGTCTAAGGGATGGTTGTAAATTACAAGATATTATTTGGTCACACACTGATGTGATCTGATGTGTGGATTTCGGAACTTTATTATAACGAACTAGTTAAGTACTGCATATTAAAAGATAGATGAATTTATTTACGAGATAAGCAAAATTAGATTTTGTGTAGTAAAATTAAAGTATGTAATAAGGGGTTAAATTTAATCACACAATCATAGCAATGATAAACGTTATTTTTATAGATTGATAAATGAATTAGCGATAATCTTTGTCTACAGCCACGGATCTAAGGCACTAAGAGTAAAATTCAATTGTACAATGATAATTTTATTAACTATTCAATAAATATCAAGATTTTAAAAATTGAGTGAAATCTAATTCATCATCTTCATCTTCAACAGTTGCTGCACCTGGTGACGATTTAGTATCAGTGGTTGCAGTTGAAGGTGGTTGATTTTCTAATTTTATTGGCATATTATGATTAATAGTTTGTTTTTGAATATTAGATTGATCTTGAGAATTATGAAAATCATATGATGGTATTTCATTATTTGGTTGTGATGATTTTTGAAAAGTTGAATAAGTATTTGTTGTATTTGATAAATTATTAATTTGATCATATTTTCTATCTAATTCTTCTTTTTCAATTCTTTCTCTTTCTTTAACTCTTGATCTTGTATATTTCCATGGTTTTTCTCTATAAAAAAATACAGCTGAATCAACTACTCCATTAAAAGGTTGAAAAAATGCTCCCAAAACATTTAACCAATAAATAGGTTTATGATCAATTTCATAATTAAATTGAGTTGCTTGTAATATAAAAGGAAATAACCATAAAAAACAATAAGCAAAAGGATAAACAAATATTTTTTTCATTTGTTTATGTATAACATTATGTCTTTTTTGAAAATGTAAATTATTATTCATATCATTTGAATTTTCAAAATCTTTTAATTCTAATTCTTCTAAATCATCTACATCTTCTGAATCCAGATCAGTTAAATCTAATGAATCATTATATTCTTCTGAGTTATAATTTCCTTCTATTCTTGAATGATGACTTTGATGTTGTTGTAAATCCAGTTGTTGTTGTTGTGTGTTAGAATTCCTCAGTTGAATAGTTTTAATAGATTTATTTGATAAAATCATTTGAGGAAATAAATGATCTTTAATAGTACCAATAAAAAATTTAAATGAAGACCAAAATGAAGGTTGATTATTATTCATATAACCAGCATTTCTTTGATGAATATTTGTAAAAACTCCTCCTAAAGTTTTAAATTCTTTAATAACTCTAAAATAAATTAATCCATATATAACAAATATCGAAACAATTATAAAATATCTTGGTACCCAACTTAAAACTAATCTAAACCAAACAGGTCTCATTGGTAAATAACACCAACAAACTAATGAATCATAACCAACATTATTAATAAAAGCTAAACTTGCAAATATTATTGGTACAAAAAATGATAATGAATAAACCAAGAATCTTAATTTATATAATCCACCTTCAACTCTATTTGTTCCAGGTACTTTAGTATTTAAATTTGGTTTAAAAATTAATAAATAAGTATGTAATGCAAATGCCAAAATAGCAATATCAGCTCCTTCTATAGAAAAAGCAGTGAAAAAACCAACAACTTGACAAAATCTTTTATTATAATAAGAAGTTGAATGAGTTAAAACTCTTGTTGGATAAATTAATAATATAACAGCTTTTAATAAATCAAACATTAATAAAAAAAAGATTAAATGATGACGAAATACTAATCTTTTTGGATCAATTCTTATAAAAAATAAAATGGCAATTAATACTGATGCTATTGATGCACATGATGATGAAGTTGCAACAATTCTTTGAACAAATGCTTGATGATTTGTAAATTTTTGTAATTGATTTACATGTTCATATCTTTTGATTATATTAGGAATGGTGGTTGTAAATAGTGAAGCTATTAGTTTTGACAGGGAAAGGATATGAGAAATGGAGGATCCTGTTGGTGTTGGTGTTGAAGTTGATGTTGATGTGGCAAAAGTTGAAGTTGTGGTTGAGGATGATAAAAATACTGATGTTATTGATGCAAGTACATCCTCTTCTCCTATTGAAGCTGTTGATTGATGATGTAAATATTGATGTTGAGGTTGTCGTAGTATATTTAAGGCATTATTATACGATAGTATACTATTAATTATTGAATTATAAGTTGATGATAAGGTATTATTTCGTAGTAGATTTTCCATTTAAACTTATATTTTAAGTGGATTCATTCAATACTTAGTTTGAAAAAGTGATGATAACTGCTTAGCTTTATTGGTTAGAACTTTATGGCCGTAGTGAAGTATATTCTAATGGGATTTATCTGAAAAAGAGGGAATTATAGAACTAAAAAAAAAAATTTAAAAATTTAAAAATGGAAATCTAATTAATAATATTGTAATAGGAATGATACATATGGATAAGAAGGAAGTAATAGTACTACTATACGATAGTCGTCAATAGAACTGAAACATGTGTTCTTTTTAGTAGAAGATCCTTATATCTGTTTCGAAGTATTGTTGTTGTGTATGAAACCATCCTCAAATGTACAATCTAGCCTCTCATAAGATTTATAATTGTAATGAATAACCATGGATAGAAAAAATAATGTAAGTACAATAATTTAAAGTTAATCTAATCTTTAGGTAAAACTTAATGTTAAAGTTAATTTAAACAATACAATCTTTAATTTAGAAATCTGATACAATCTTCATTCACTTTAATTATAGTAGGATGTCTTACTAATCGAAGAATTTATACTAGATATTAATCAAAAGATAAATTAATCAATCAATCAAAAATGCAACTGGACTCAAATATGATACCAAATACTACAATCAAAGTATTAACTACTTTTGGAATACTCATGATTCTGTCTATTGCAATAATAATGACTTATAGAAATGTTAAATTACAAATTCAAATTGAAAATTTGAAAAATGAATTAAAAGAATGTCAATCACAGATTAAGAAAATATGAATGAAATCGAAATCAGTTCATCAATAATTTAACTGTTTGATAGCTGTATCACTCGGATACTCACCAACCGCCACATAATGATTTTTCTTAATCCCTTGGTTTTATCTCAGAGATTTCTGTAAAATGGTTCATTTTGAAGCCGAACGTGCATGAAAAACGTTTTGTCATTAAATCGAGGACTAATCTTAAGCTAAAGATCACCTTGAGGTAGTAAAAACATATATAGTGTAGGGAGATTGTTCCCATTAGTGAGATAATGAATAAAATATGTATCATAATTCATTCCATACGTTTGATGAGAACCAATTCAAGGATCCTTGAGGTATTTGATAAACGAGGTATGGAAATGTGAATTTATTATTCAACCGTTTATACCCATTACCTCTTATATAGAACAAAACAATCAAACATTACTTTAATATATAATGATAATACTACAAAGTAATACAAATTGTCATAAAATACTTACAATAAAGCACTGATTATGCATAAACTACTTATTATATACTTCCAAAATCTATAAAACAATCAATACTGAAACAAAAGCTAAAATTACAATCAATAATTTAAAATCACGGTTAACAACGGATCCCATATTTATTAATAATGGATCAATAGAATTTATTGACGGACTAACAGCACTCTCTTCATCTGAAATATAAGTTAAAGCATTTTGTTCAATACTTGATGATGACCCTTGACAATTAATTCCTTCTCCACAAGAAGTTATAGTTATAATCACCTTATCATTGTTTGAATAAGTTGTAACAGCATTTGCAATTGATGTTGATGTTTCAATGAATTCTGAACATTGATTTGATCTATCACAACTGGTAATAGTAACTAATATTTCACTTGTTTGTGTGAAATATGATACGGATTGAGTTACTATTGATGTGGCATCTGAATTGTTTGTATATCTAACTACCGGACTTTCAGTAGGGATGATAATAGTTTCAGTTTCCAATCCAGTTTCATCAACAAACGTAGTCTCAGTAATTGTTTCTGTGACAGTTTCTGTGCCAAAACTCTCAGTAGCATTGACATAATTAGCAACAACTTCATCTAATTCATTCAATTGTAAATCAAACCTAATCAACTCACCAAAATTTGAACAATCTTGTAATGAAACTCTACGTAAATTAAAATGAGCTTCTTTTTCACAAATAAATAAAGCTTCAGAATAAATAATTGAATCATCATCTGTTAAAATCCATGGTAAAATTTCATTTTCAATAGTATATTGAGGAAAAAATTGAAAAATTGAAAAAATTGGATCATTAACTAAAATTTGTAATGGATTTGAATTATATAAAATTAAATTATTTTCTGAATCTAATTTAAATCTTGTTTCTGTATCTTCTTTTATAAATTCACCATTTGAATTTAAGTAATAATTTATTCCATTTATTGTTGTATAGACTTTGAAATTGTATTCTAATGCTTTGACTAAGCTTATTGTTATGATTGTAATAAATAAATGAAATAATTGCATTTTGAATATTTGTAATAAATGTAAGTTTAGTTGCAAAAAAAAAGAGTTTTAATTGCAGCAGATTTTCTGAACTTCTTATACCAAACATTTGTCCTTCCCAAAACTTAGACGCGTCTTATGAGGAGTATTGTTTATATCTACTTACTCCAGCTAGAGATTAAATGTTTTTATCATTATCAAAAATTACGTGTTGATGTATTATTATTTATTTAATTATGTAAAAATTTTTAAGAGGGTTTTGTTTCAGATTATAAAATAAACAGTAACAAAAAACTACTCTTGATATATGTAAAGTTTTCATCCACTTCCACAATTCAACTAGCAGTTACATTGTTTAGCTTTAAAGCTGGAGCGTTTCAAAGCACAATGCTCCTTAATTTTGCTACAATCTATGAAAAAATTTGAATGATATAATATAAAAAATAGTCTACCCCTTTAGATCAATTTGGTTCATTTAAAATAATAATAAAATCGCCAAATTGATTTTTTTTAATAATTATCTTACAGATACTTGCAGAAATCAAATTTAATGAGAAGTTTTTAGATTTTAGACGCGTACAAATGAATAATTTAAGGTATCAATAGACTTTGACAAAAGGTGATATTCAAATCATAGTTTTTGGTCAATAATAATGTAAAGTTGGGGAAAAATTACTGTTGATCAGAAAAACCATAAATAAATCAAGAATAACTCGAAACCTATAAAGCTAAGATGAATATTGTCTATTGTCTGTAGAGATTTCAAGGAAGCCAAAGAATTAATTGTTAAATTTCTAAACTTTTAAAAAATTCATAAAAAATTCGATATATTATTTAAACTAGCTATACAATAAATAATTTGAAAAAAAGATGGATTAATAATCAATTAATTCTAAAAAATAATTGGTAACATAATAGCCAAAAATGAAATTATTAAATTATATCCAACTTTATTCATAACACCAGAATTAATCAAATCAGATGGAATTGTAACTTGTGAAATATCAATACCAATTGGAGTACCAACTTGAGAAGTTGAATCTAATTTAGGAGAATCTTGAGATGTTTGAATAGCTTCAGGAACATCATTTGTAACATCACTTGAAACTCCAGCAATTGAAGTTGAATCTGTACTTGATCCTTCTTCAGTAACAACTAAATAACTAGTAATTGTTATAGTCGTATATGTTGTAGTTTCAATTTCAGTAGTATAATCATCACAATCAGTTTCATTTGAACATTCATTATAAGTATAAGTAACATCAGTAGTACATGGTATAACAATAGTTTCAGTAGTATATGATAATGGACAATAAGTAGTTATAATAGTTTTTTGAATTTTAATAGATTCAGTACATTGAGCAGCATCACATATAGTAAGTGTTATTGTAGTTTCATCAGTATAAGTAGTTAATTCATTTTCAATTGATGTTGGAACAATTAATTCTGAAGTAGAAGTTTCGATTATTTCAGTACATACACTTTTACCATCACAACTAGTAATTGTAACTAAAACTTCACTGGTTTGAGTAACATATGAAATTGGTTCATCAGTAATAATTGCAGATGCTTCAATTGATGATGTTTCAATAACTTCAGTACATACATTAGCTTCGTTACAACTAGTAATTGTAACCAATACTTCACTAGTTTGAGTAGCAGTAGATAAAATACCAACACTTGTTTCAATTGGTTCTATAGCTTCAGTTCCAGTAGCTTCAGCAGTGTTAATAATAGTTTCAATAGGTTCCTCAGGTGAAATAGTTTCAGTGGATATAATTGATTCTTCAGTTAGTTGGGATGTAACAACTGGATCAATTGATAATTGTTCAAGTAAATATTCAACAGTAATACAACGATAATTTTCACCTAAATATACAACATAACCTGATTCTGCTTCACAAATTGAGAAAGTAACTGGAACAAGTTCACGTTTACCAAAATTAGAACGTTTAACAATTGATGGAATGTAAGAATCATCATGATAAATAATATTATCAATTATAGTCCATCCAAAAGTACCATCAAATATATCATTGAATGTTTTTAATAAACCTGCTTCGGCAATAGCCACATATTGATCATTAGCACTCAAGTAACCATCTTCAATAGTAAATTCAGCGTCGACTCCATTAATTAAGTTTAAGACAGTAAGATGAGAAGAATTAGTTTGAACACGATGAGATTCACCATCAAATATAAAATAAAGTGCAAATGGCTTTGTTGGATCTATCGAAGTAGTTGGAATTTCTGTTTCAACTGAAATAATCTCGGTATTGATTGGTTCTCCTGAATCTGCTGTATCTTCTGGATTTAATGATGTTTCTGATACTGTTGGTTCTCCTGTTGTAATTGACTCTTCTGGTTCAATTGGTTCTTCTGTTTGAATTGGTTCTTCTGATTCTATAGATTCTTGAGATGAAGTAATTGACTCGATAAAAGTTTCCGTTGAGATTGGTTCAACAATAGTTTCTGAAAAAATTGGTACAACTGGACTTTCTGTAATGATTGGTTCAATTGAAAGTTGAGAATAATAAACTTCAAATAAGTCACAACCTTGATTACCGATACTAACAAAACGATTCCCTGAATTATCAAGACAACCTCTAAGTTCAGCTGGAACAACTTCCCTTTTAACTGGTTCGGAACGTTTAAAAAGTGGAGTACCAGATGGAAGATAAGCGTTATCGTGATATAATACATTATCAATCAAACTGAATCCATAAGTTGCATTTGTAATACTTCCTATTATCCTAAATTCTAAATTAGGAGCAATAACAATATATTGACCATTTACAGTTAAATATCCAGAATCAATAGTAAAAACTGCATCAACTCCATCTGCATTTTCTCCAAATATTATATGAGATCCATTTGATTTATAAGTTAATTGTACTTCATTGCTAATTACGACATTAATTAAAAATGGTTCTGATGGATCAACTAAATCAGTTGGAATTATGAATTCTGTATCAGATTCTGTTGGACTAAGTGGCCCTGAGTCAGATGATGTGGTTACATCTGATGGACTAGCTGGAACTGTAGGGCTTATGAAATCTGAAGGAGTTATTGGTTGAATTGGATTTTCTGAAGTTACTGGTTCGGTAGGAATTTCTGAAGTTACTGGTTCGGTAGGAATTTCTGAAGTAATTGGTTCAATTGGAATTTCTGAAGTTACTGGTTCGGTAGGAATTTCTGAAAAAGTAATTGGTACAACTGGAACTTCTGAAACAATTGATTCAGTAATAATTTCTTCTTCATTTAATTTTAAATCAACACGAGCTATAGTTCCACTAAAATCATAACAATTATCATTTTTAATAGTATCAAAATAATAAGGTTCTGAATTACCACATATATATAAATCTTTTGAAAAACTTAATAAATCATTTTCTAATATAATCCAATTTGATAATTCTGATGAATCATTTGTTTCAATAATATTTAATATGGAATTTTCAATAGTATCAGAAATAACTTTATTTGAATCATCATTTAATGATAAAATTAAATCTTCTGTAAATTTGAATCTTGAATTTGAATCAGTTGAAGTTAATTGAGAATTTGAATTTAAATAAAATGAAAATCCATAATTTTCATAATCTGTTACTAAAATTTTGAAATTATAATCTAATGCTTTAACAATTGATAATGAAGTTAATAACCCAAGGGCTAATTGAATAAACTTCATTTTGAAACGAATGACTAGATTAGGGTGGTATAATTTTGTAGTTGAATCTAAATATCAACATAATTTTTGGAATTCTTAGATATTAATCTAATTATATAATTTTACTTGCAAATATTCTGAATTATTATTGTCATCAGAATAGCCAAGATGTTCAATTTTATTATAATTGCATTAAGGAATTTGAAAATGTAAACAAAGTAGTCCACAGTTATTATTATATTTGGGAGTTTTGTTTTAGTTTTTCAAAATAATAATCAGGTTTTTCGCTGGAGAACGTCATAAATTGAAAGAATGATCCTTTCGAAGTATTTGATTTATGGGTCGTGAATAATATTAGGTGAAAATATTCTCATATTGAAGTTTTGGTTTTTTTAGTAAGATTGGTGTGTTTTCATAGCTTTTAAGATTTGGTGTAAATCGCGTCAATTATCTCAAGATATGATCGTCGAATCTGGACGGTCGTCGATCTTGTTTGAATCTTATTATACCAGTCAATGATGTTATGTAGTACCTCATTTAGTTTTAACAAATACTACAAGCAAACAACACAATACTCTTCCTTCATCCAAACAAATATAATATTCTCTCATGATAGTTACTCAAATTTTCAAAATTCTTTTTTGTTTGTTCCACCAATTCAACTTGCATGAAATTACATTAAACTCCAATAATAGCTGCATGTTATTTATCCACTATTTCATTATAATAATATCATTCTCATAAAATTTCTTCTTTGTTAAGAACTTCGAATTATGAAAATTCGCGTTACTTGCATATATTTGCTTTGATTCTTGTTCGTAATCTTCCTTTGAAATTACATATAAGCTGATCCATTCTTCTTTATCTATTTTTTGATTTGGTCCTTTAGCATTCATTCATTCATTCATTCATGTTTGGTCATGTAAATGTATCTCATTCAACCTAAACAATGGTCTATGATCATGGTGGAAAGAATTATAAATTGAGCTAAAATCTTTTGTTGAATCTTGGTTGTAAAATAATAAATCTTAGAAAAACCAGATATTGTGATACAAAATCTACGATCAACAAATTACGTCGTAAAGTAAAGATTTGTAACATTTTTCGTATTCTTGAGAAAATTCATGTTGTTTTAAATCAAGGAGTTTCATTCTCTCTGGAAGTTGTTCGCCCCAAGATAACTCATGGAAGTATAGAGTTGTTGGGGTTTTCTTTTTGGTTAGCTTCCCTCTCAAAATAACTTATACAAAGAACTCTACATTTTTTATTATTATTATTATTATATATTAATTAATTATTAAGATTAAGATTACGTTAAGTTATCATTAAATAGTAAGTAAGCCGATTTAAATAATTCAGCAAGTTAAAAATTTCCCCTATGAACAAAAAAAAAATTATTATTAAGTATTAGTATTAAATCAAAGTGTATGAAAAATCATTAAATTCATTTATTTGTATGGAAGGCTCTAATTGTAAAGAACCAATATTAATGTTGGTGTTATATCCCAGTTTTTGATTTATCTCCTGATTTATCATTTATATAATTTATTGGAGAAGCTAAATCTTCTAATGATGTACTTTTAGAAGAACCAACATAATTTTCATCTTCAAAAACTGATCCAGTACCTGAATCAACATCATCATTTTCTGATATTAAAGGTACAAAACTTTTAGAAGTTTGACGAGATCTTGAAAAATTTCCCATCTCAAAATTATCATGTTGATCAAATGATAATGGATCTTGAATTTGATATTGTTGAGGTTGTTGATATATTATAGATTTATATTTTAAATTTTCTTCTTCTTCATTATCATTATAAATTGTTTCATCAATATTTATATTATAATAATTTAATTCCGTGTAAGACCAACGACAAAATCCTTTAATTTTTGGTAAATATTTATATTTTGTAAATTCAAATACTAATAATGATAATACTGCACCACCAGTTAAATCAATAAAATAATGATGAGTTAAATACATTGTACTCCACCATAACCAACTTGCATAAAATACAAATAAAGGTTTTAATTTTGGAAATAACCAACACATAAATAAAACTTCCATTATACAACAACCAGAATGTAATGAAGGAAATGCACCAAATATAACAGGAGAATTTGAAAATCCTGTGGTATACATATCAAATCCTAATAATTCATCTATTCTACCTAATCCACCAGGTGAACCATGCATTGTATAATTAGCTGGTTGTAAACCATATAAATTTTTATACCATGGAGGAGCAGCAGGAAATAACATTTGAATTATTACACCAAATAAATTCATATAACCAAATGCAAAACCATAAGATCTTAAAGAAGTTGGAGGACCAAATAAAAATATTAAAGCAGCAACAACAAATGGAGCACCAAAATGAAATAATCCATAAGGTAACCAAGCTAATATATCTAATGCTCTATTAGTAATACTTGCTAAAACATTTGATAAATTATCACCATATAATATAGTTTCCATTGCTGGTAAGAATTTTACTGAAATAGCAGGTTTCCAACTATGAGGAATTTTAGCACAAGTAAAATAAAATGCTAACCATGTTAATATTGGTAATGCAGGTAAAAAAAATTGTGATGTTATTGGAATTAAAAATAAAAATGAAAATGCTATAATAATTGGTAATTTATATAAAATTGAAGCTGGAAATATTATAAATACAAATAAAAGAATTGAACAAAGAAATGTATAATGAAAAATTTCACCTTTTGACCAATTATGATGTCTTAGTTGATGTAATGTAGTTCTTATATTTGTATCAGTATTTAAATCAGATAAATTTGAAGTTGGAGTTTTTTCCAGTAGAAAATAACGATGAAATAATTGATATGGTTTATTTAGTATTGAAGTTGATGATCGGTTGTAATTACGAGACATCGTTGTGAAATTTGGGAATATATTGGTGTATATGTATTTGTGTGTGAGTATTTGAGTATTTGTGTGTTTGTGTGCTGTTCAGTTGTTTGTGTGTTTATGATTTGTTGATACTTTGTTAATGGACGTTAATTAAAAACTTATTATGGAGATGATGATGAATTTTGGTTGTCGTCTGATGAAAAAAATATTTAATACTAAATAAAAATGTGAAGTTTTAACGGCGATTTCTGGTTTTGGCGGGGTTTCAATAAAAAGTATATGCGATCCTTGAAGTTGTTGATGTTAATGATGATGTACTTATGGAAATCAAACAAGTGTTTAACTAACTATATAATGTAAAAATGATCTATATGAAGTTGGAATCAAATTGGTTGTAAAATGAATTTAGTTATAAATGAAAATGTATAAATAACATTTCTCGATTTTACTAAATTTTTTAAGACATCATTTTATTGTAGAAAGAAAGAAATAGGAGAGAACAAGAGACATTTAAAAAAGAAACTTTTACAATTATTTTAACATAGTAAGAATTACCTATGCATCCATACTAATTGTCGTAGAAATAAAAAAAAAGCTAGTAATGTCGTATTGTCTAAACATATTTTTTAACAATAGAAGTCTGAATTCAATCATTTATGACAATCTCGGATCTAATTTAACAGTAATAGTTATCAATAGAGCAATAGCAATTTAATCATCAGTTTGAAGTAATAGATACAATAGAATTAAGTGGATTTACTTGAAAAAGAATCTGTATCAAAAATATCAATTAGATAAGAGAGTAGATAGCTTGAGTTGAAAAACAGACAATCCATGCATCTAATCAATAACTGAGTACTATCTCAAAATGAAAACTCAAATTATCCGGTATTACCTTAAAAAATACCGCATAAAATTTTGAATTTAGAGCAACACAATAATCGTATTACGCTATTTCATTTTTCTTCTCTTGCTGATTTAACTTGGTCTATTAAAACATTAGAACACTGCCTATCTTGGACCTGAAACTACGACAAATTATCTCCCCTATAAAAACGGGTCTTGTATTACAAAATCATTTATTCGGACTTGAATTTACTCACGGCTGAGTTTTGTTTAATCTTGAAGAAAGGTTCACAATTCTTGTTAAACTTATGTAAAACTTAAAGCACTAGCTAATATTCGTTCATTCAAAACAATCAATCAGTTAAACTCAGTATCCAATGAATATGAAAGCATAATTGACTGTTTAGCTTGGTTCAAACACTAATATTTCAAATGGTGCAAACAATGTCAGAAATAGCTAAATTAAGACACGACTAAGATCAGATCTTGATAATTTACAATCGTGTCCTACAACGTTGCAAAATTAGTTTTTGAGCTTACTATCTCTTTCAATCAACTCAATTGACCTTGTTTAAACTTCAATTTCACTATTTTTAAGCTCAAATTAGTTATAAAAACCTAAATTAAATCATAATGCCAGTTGAAGAATTAGAAGATAAAGTAATTTTAACAAATCCACAAGATTCATCATCAAAAGTAACAATATTAAAATATGGAGCAACAATAATAAGTTGGGAAAATAAAGCTGAAGAAAAATTATGGTTATCAAAAGCTGCAAAATTAGATGGTTCAAAACCTGTTAGAGGTGGGATTCCATTAGTTTTTCCCATTTTTGGTAAACAAAAAAATCCAGAACATCCTACTTCAAAATTACCACAACATGGATTTGCAAGAAATAATGAATGGGAATTTTTAGGACAAACTAATGAATCACCAGTAACTGTTCAATTTGGATTAGGACCTGAAAATTTATCTGAAGAAACTAGATCATTATGGCCATTTAATTTTACTTTAATTTATACTATTTCATTAAAAGAAGATAAATTAACCACCAAAATAGAAGTTGAAAATTCTGGCAGAAAGGAATTTGAATTTAATTGGTTATTTCATACATATTATAAAATTCAAGATATAACTGATATTTTAGTATCAAATCTTATAGATCAAAATTGTTATGATCAATTAATTGGAGAATCATATATTGAAAAAGCTCCAGCTATATCATTTCATGAAGAATTTGATAGAATTTATAAAAATATTAACCTGTCAAAAATTATTCAAATTATTGATAAAGGTAAAGTATTATATAATTTAAAAAGAAATAATTTACCTGATTCTGTTGTTTGGAATCCATGGATTAAAAAATCGGAGGGAATGAATGATTTTGAACCTAAATCAGGTTATGAAAATATGATTTGTGTTGAACCTGGTCATGTTAATTCTATGGTTTTATTACCACCTGGTGAAAAATGGTTTGGTGAACAAGAAATTTCAATTGGTGGAGAAATTAAAGTTCAATCGAATATATATTAGAAAATTCATTTATTTATAAACTCTAGAATAAACGATAATTATATACTTTATTGGAATAAACAATTTAAGTTCATATATTTGGGGTATCAATATATTTTATAAAATCTCTACTTAAATTTACACAATTCTACTCGAATAACCACCTTTTATAGCCCTCTTTTATAGCCCATACTCAAACTAAAGAACGTCTAGATTCAACATTTTATTAATCAAAATCAATCATATCTTTCTTTAAATCTTTCAAATTTATTTAAAGATTTTTGAGAAGATGAAATAGTTGGTTTATTATATAATGAAAAAGGTTGAGGAATAGTTATAGATTTTGATTTAATTAAATTTGATTGTTTAGAACCTAAGTTCGCACCATTGTTGATGTTGTATTTTGTTGAATTTGTTAAAACATTCTTAAATGATGATAATGATTTTGATGGACTTATTTTTGATAAATTTGGTTGTGAGTTTTTAGGAGGTTGTGATTGAATTTTGTTATATGATGTTGGTGGTTTCATTACATGTTGTGCTGCTAAAGTAGCTGTGTTTTTCTGCAAAAGTGGTTGTTGTTGCTGTTGTTGTTTTGACTGTTCGTGAGATTGGTGTGACTGTTCATGAGGTAAATGTCCATTAATATTTGACAGAGTTTGAACTCTTTGGTTAGTATGAAATTGAGGTATTGATGGTTTTCTTTGTAATTGTGGAATCAGTGTCTTTTTTTGTAATTGAGGTATCAGTGAATTTTTTTGTAATTGAGGTATTGAATTTTTTTTGTTCAACATCAGAGATTGAGTTCTTGTTATTTGTGGAATTTTAGATTGTATTGGTTGATGTTGTTGGAAATTGTTAGTCTGAGAACTGATTGACGGTTCATTGTTTTTAATTGGTGATGATACTAAATCCATATTAGAGTTTGATGGTTCAATCCTAGATGGAGCAATAACACCAGCTAATTCTAATGAACTTGCTCTTTTCTTCAAAGTTGGTAATTTTTGAGGTTGTTGTGAGGTATTATTATTATGTCTTTCAAATAATTGATGTTCCAGCATTTCCTTATTTGGAGATCCAGTCTCAGTAGTTTGTCTAGTTAAAATTGAATTTAAATTCATTACTTTTTTACTTGGTGATATTTTTCTAATTGGTGATATTTTACGAATGTTATCATCTCTTTCTTTAATTGATGATTTATTAGATTCAGTTAATATTGGTATTGACATAATTTCATTATTTCCATTAAGAGTTCTTCTTCTTTTACTTGCTGTTTCGATCATTTCATCTTTTTGTGGAGAAGGAGTTTTTAATTTTAGTTGTTGTTGTTGTTGTTGATGGACAGAATAATGATTTTGTATAGATTCTAATTTATTAAATTTCATGGTATGTACTCCACTATATCTTTTATTCCTTCTTGATGTAACTGAATCTTCTTTTATTGGTGATGAAGATAATGTTGATATTTTTTTGGTACGATTATTTAATTCTGATAAAACATTATTCGATAATTTATTTGAATAACCTCTATTATTTAGTAATTGTTGTTGATTAAAATTCAATGATGGTGGTGAAGTAAAGTCTATGTTATTGGGATATATATTTCCTTGATGTGTTTGACTTTGATTTAAATGACCATTAAAATCATTTTGATGAAAATTTCTATTATTTTGATAATTTTGATTATAATTATTAGTTGGTGAAGAATTAAGATTTAAATTCCTTATTTCTTTAATTGGAGTATTTAATGAAACATGATGATTTGGAAAAGTTTCAGCCATTTGTATTTTGTTTCAATCAGTAGCAAAATATGATTTCACTCTCTATGCCTGATGATGATGATATAAGAAATTATGTCTCAAATCCCTTTAATGTTTTACTTCGTGAATTAAATTTATCACGATTTGATACGAAGTGATTCAATAACCCAAAATGGTCATTTTGTAAATAATAGACTTAGATTGTGCTACCAAATAATTGGCATTTTCTCATCAGACGAACCCAATTTTGTGTGTCTATTTAAGAAATGAGCTACCACCTGCTCTCGTGAGATTTAACGATCGTTGAATTCAATTCCCCGATTTTAATGTTAATACTTCTTTCTAATCAATTACAATTTACTTCATTCAGAAATGTCTATCTTTATCAATATTATCATTAATATATATGTAATATCAACGATAGGTATGGAGACCGATATCGGCAAAAGAAACATATTATCGTATTTCAATTATAATACTTACAATACTTTACCATAGAAGCTTTAATGGATTGTTGCACAAGTTTTTTATTACTTTTTTAGATTACTTATATCTGATTTCTTAGATTTTCTATTACATTTACTGTTAAAAGTGAATCTGAAAGATCTGATATAAGTGAAAAGAAATTGTTGAAAAAATTCACAAAGCTTTCATGACAAGACATAATGAAACGAATTACCAAACAAAATCAGAAAACTTTTCTTTCCAATTTATTCTGGGAAAGTCAGCTATTTTGAATGTTTTAATTTGGTTTTGGTTGAGTAGGATTGTCTTGGATATTGTTAAGATGTCCAATTCAATAGAATCTTGGCTCGTTATTGGGTTATGGATAAAATAATTGAATTATGGCTATAAAAGCTGATTTCACCAAGATAAATTGGAAAAGAAAGTCTTCTAATTTTGAAAACTTACATACTAAAAGTTATATAGTATTAGTTGTATATAATATTATATAAATTTTTTAGTGTATCTATTGAATTAGGAAAAAAATAATACATTATATAAAATTCATCTACTAAAACTATTTACCAAATAGTTACACTTATTAAAATCAGCTAATTAAAAGATTCAATGGGAATTAAAAAATCCTGAGGCCGGAGATACTATGTATAATGGCATGACGAATTCGGGAGAAGTTGCTGCATTATTTGAAGGCATTGATCGAAATTATCCTATCTTTAGATCCATGAAAATGAAGTTCTTGAAATCATCAAAAGCAGAACATTTTGGAGAATCTATCTCAAATAAACAAAGTCGAGAGAGATTAGAAGTTTAATCGAGGACACAGCTGAAGGGACAAAAGAAACAAGGGATGAATCTATTTTTGTTGAATCAAACTTTCACTGGTCAAGGTCAAATTGTTCAAGGATTAAATGCTAATATAAATGAAATAGGTGAAATCTTAGGTAAAATGGGTTCAGAAAATGCAAATAAATCATCTTTTCACTGATTTAGGAGAAGCGGTTGCTACATATGAAATTAAAATCGAAAAGGTATTAAAGTATATTTCCAATATCTTCGAAAATTTTTATTTAAGTATAATTTCACGAGTTACAATTTTGCAAATTTCACAAATTATTGGATTGATGTACGAGATCAATTAATGAGAATCTTTAAAATATAGAGATATAGTGGTACACAAAGAATTAGAGTATAGTAAGTGTAATTATAAAATTACCTTCGGGCCGTTCTGTTCCTGACGTAATTCAAGCAGATACTGAAACAGAGTCAACAAGAATTTAATTCGACCAATCAATTAATGCAATAAATTTCAAAAAACCAATCAATGTATGAATTAAAAACGGTATTTGAAATTCAACCAAATTGTGAAGGTCCTAATATATATTATAGTTGCTAATTTGGAAGAGCAGGAATGCATTTTTCCTTGATAAGTCAGGAAGATATCATAAAACAAATTAGTAAAAGACAGGATTAAAATCAGCTTTGATAAAAAAATAAGAAAAAGCAGGGCATGATATTAGTTGATACTTTCCATGACACACCTTGTAATTTGTATGCCAGCTTTTCCTAGATATCAATCACCATATATGGTCCTTCATAGTTTGATTGAGTTTTATATCCCTTTTTTAATCTTTCTTTATAAACTAATACACCTTTCGGAAATAGAGCCAGTTTGTCATAGGTTTGTTTGTAAGCATATTTCATGAATTTTCTTCTTAAAAGTTTTAAATAGAAAAAGCAAAATGATTTGGAGCAAAATTAAAAACTGAAGGTAAAGTATTATCCAATTTTATCGCTTTCGATATTACCATGTAGTATTTGTCAGTCCACTGATCATATTTTTAAGTTGATTGATTAAGCTTTTCTACCTTACCATTTGTATCTTGTGAATCTTTGGGGTTCTGATACTATAAATAATAATTTTGACTTATACCACCTTTCAATTATATAATCTTCGAGCTTTTCAAATATAACCGATTATTCAATGAAATTATGAATTATATAACAAGTTAGATAAACAACGGATGCTAGTAAGCAAATAAAAAGATTGCTGATAGGTTGCTTTTGTCTTCGAATGTTTTTATAAAAGTCATAAAACTTGTTCAGAACATTTAAAACACGTACGGAATTGTATTAGTCAATTAGATGCATAGTGACTATATTTATTTTAAAATGAATTACCACTCCTCCGATAACATTGTATAGTTCAACTGATAAACAACTGATGCAAATTTTTCCTTCCTAATTATGTTTGTAAAAGTTTTAATTTGGCTGCAAAAATTAGTGGGTGCAACCAATTCGAAAAAAAAAACATTATGTATTGAGGTACGGAAGTGTTTTTTCAAGCTTATGAGACAGTAACAAAACATAAGATGAATCATTAGACTATACGACTTTGTTGATTCATGTGCTTTCATTTGATCCTATTTTCATGCTTTATTAGAGTCTCAGCTTTAAAATTACTATTTTTCGATGGTTCGAATATTTGAAAACTTCAGCTTGATTTATGGAAATACTCTTAAGGTAATTTTGCGTTAAATTTTAAAACAAAAAAGTTAAAAACAGAAATTTACAAATGTATACACTTCAAACCATCGTTCAACAGTTTTTTTTTTAAATCTTAGCTCAGTAAATACAACACTATGATCATTCATTTATTCTCAAAATCATTGACATAATTATTAATTCGTTGGTTCGGTAGTAACTTGATTCAACATTCAAAAAAGGTATACCAACATCTCGTTATAAAAGCGCAAAAATTGATCTCGGAGTAAATTAATTGTATGCGCTGATCAGTAGAAAAAAAATTTAATATGTTGGTTTGTGACCAAAATTTTCATATTGAGAAGCAATTCCTAGTTGATCAAAAGTATCTAGGCTAAAGTTAAGATCAAACCTCTGTGAACAAGACCAATGGGAATTTTGTTATCAAAATAAATTTTCTTACATACAAAAATTGCCAATAAACTTTAAATATATCATATATTCTAATCTTAATATAGAATAAAAGTGGTGTCTCTCATTTCCGAGCTCAAAAACATATATTCTCATTGCCTATAAAGAAAGAACAGTATGACAATCTATTCAAACAGATCAATATCATGTGCTTATCAATCTTAATATTAGCACTGATTTATGCCGAAAGTATGGGTAGAATTAAAATGAATAATAACTACTTTACTTATTACTAGTACGTCCATACCTTGCATATATATTTACAGAAGAAAAAAAATAAAAAATACTCCGATGTATATTGCCCCACATTTACACCCGTTACGATAAGATAAGAAGCATTATTGCATTAAATCTAATACAGTGTAAATCTAATATCTAATATCGAAATCGAAATGATTAAAAATAAAAAGAAATTTATTAACACGTCTCGATATTGGTCTCTTTTGAAAGACTTAATGTTTGAAGCCTTCAAGGAGAGACGAAAGGTGTAGTACTTGCATTTTAACTTCTATCATCTACTTCGATCTAGTAAACCATTCATCATTTATTTCTTCTTTCTTTATTTTCTTCATTATTTTTACTTGACTCTTCTCCAAGCTTGATTTTATTTATGTTTTGAATTTTCGATTATTTTCATATAAATTTTTCTCTTTCAAAAACTCCATAAAATTAAATTTGAAACAATACAAGAACAATAGGGTACAGGGATTAAGAAAGAAGTTTATTAGTTATTAAAATCTTTTTTTATGCAATATTTGGACTTAAGCTCTTCTTACATTATAGTTAAACGTAAAGTATATTTACTTAAATAGGCTTTTAGGTAAATTTAAATTTTTCTTTCACTCGAGACAAAACAATACACAAATTTATTTGAAACACTTTTCAACTTTCTCTCATTCTCGTTTATTGACTCCGAGGTGCAAACAAATTAAAAAATTTATTTCGGAGTCGTTAAATGGAAATGTCAAAATTATTTACAAAAAAAATAATAAACTGTAGTTTAAAACGTTCATAAGTTTAAAATTTTAATTTTTTATACTTCATTAAGAAACTTTGCTTATCTAGAAAATTGTTTTAAATTCATGTGAATACATTTGATTCATCCTCATTTTTGGACATATGGGTACTGAGATTGGATGTGTTGAAGAATTCGATTTCATAAAGATCACCAATGAAAGCTTAATACAGCCTCACTTAAAAATATACACGTAAAAATCAGTACTAAAATAAAGTCACTCACATTTCCTTCTCACTTAACCGTAGTTATGGTTATGAAGAACGCTGATGAGGTTGAATAGTTTTAAAATTTTGAAAAGTCCATACATCGGACTGATGGAGTCAGAACAAAAGTCACACAAAATCCAAATCTTAGATTTCGAATAAAAAAAAGATTTCGGAGTTTTTTTTAAACAGAGAAAAAAAAAAAAAATTTAACTTTATACTTCACAAAATTTATTTCCTAAAATAAATAAAATGAAAACCAGTTGTGATAAAGATAATAGTTGTAGTATAGGGTGTATTGATTATTGATTGTGCTCCTTTTCCTTGACACCTCGAATCCTCTTCTAACATCCTAACTCCTATGTGTTTTGACCTATTCCATTCTTCACTTCCTCTTATCAAATGATGGGATGGTTTTGAATTAGATAATTTGATTACAACTAAAGTTCTAAAGCGTAGCTAGAGTTTTAGTCATATATATTAAGATATAGGAATTAATCATTATTGGTTCACCACAAGTTTATAAGAGCGCGTGAAAAAAATGTAGAATAAGTTAAGCATTAGCCTCTTTCCCATTTCATTCACCTCTAATCAATCAATTAGTAGCTCGGTTCATTTGAATATTGTTCTTAAGTCAGTTTCCTTAGTCTAGTTAAATTTAAACTTTTGCATTTACGGAGAAGCTTATTCCTTTATAAATAAAGATGATTCATATTCCGATTTATTCCTATTATCATATGGTAGTCTACCTCATAGTAAGTATAAAAAAAAACGCTTTACCTAAACTCCATTAAGGGGTGTTAGTATCAATAATAGTAGGAAATATAAAAATTTAAAACATCATACAGATTGGCAAATAGATTAATCATAATACCGAGGAGTAGTCTTCCGATCTTCATTGAAATCAATACGAATCATTCATCAAACTACCCACTCGAAAACAAATTAGTCGATTTAAAACAGAATCTATCTGGATGTACTTAGCGCTAACTTTTAAATTTAACGTATACTCCAAATAGAGGGGAATTTTTGTTGCTTTCTTTACTTTACTTTAATATACGTTCTACAAAGGTAGTACGAGAACTATAATAGTACTCCGAATACTACTAATATACAGGAAAACACTAATTAAAATGAGTCGAACTGAGCGAAGGAAAAATAAAAACTCCCCTCAATTTTAATCACAAGCTTAAGTATTTACACTTTGTTACACAAAATTAGTTTTTTTTTTTTGCAACAACTTTTTTTTTTTTTTTTTTATTTTTTATTTGTAAAATCCGAGTTAATATAAAGATTTAAATTTATAAATATCAAACCAAATAACCAACTTATTTTAACTGTACTTTTTGGCAACCAACCAGATTAACATTAAAATCAATTACTTCAAGAAACATCTAAGAAGTTGTTTCATTTGCATTAAAACAAAATACCAGGGGAGAATAAAAAGTTAAAAAGTCTTTTATTTACAAGTTTCATTTCAATTAATTATTATTAAACATACATTTTTCAATTCTTTTACAACCAAATTTTCAATTTAAATAACTAATTCAAATTCAAAATGTCAGATTTAATTTCATATTCAATTATGAGATCACCTTCTTCATCATCAACTACAAACAATTCATCAAATTCTTCAAGTACATTAAATACTCCAAATTTATCACACAAAAATATACTACCTTCATTAAATTTATCACCAAATTCAAATCAACAAATTCCTTCAATATCTCAATTAACTTCATATTGTAATGGTATTAATAGTGGTAATGATCAATCTAATTTAAAATTACCACCAATTAATATGGTAGGAACCACTAGCAACACAAATTATACTTCAAGACCAATAATGTATCATCAACCTTCATTATCTTCAAGTTCAATATCTTCAATTACCCCTCAATTTTCAAATAATCAAATTTTACAACCATCTTTACAACAACCATTACAACAACAACAACAACAACAACAACAACTACAACAACAACCACAGGAAGAGACAATTAGAGATTGTCATGGATTAGGTTTATTGAGCAGTGCAATAATACTAGATCAACAACAACAATTACAACAATCACAACAACAATTTTTTTACAACCATCAAAATCAAACATATTTACAAAATCCTCATTCAACAAATATAAGATCATCATCAGTTCCATCTTTAATATCTAGTTCATCACCATCATCATCTTCTTGTTCATCATCTTCACCATCAACTCCAGAATTTATTCATTCATCACTTACTTATAAAAATATAAATATAAATATAAATACAACACCAAAATCTTCACAAATTTCGCAACAACCAATAATAATAAATAATCCTACATCTACAACCACTACCACTACCAATTCCAACTCATCAAGCTCAAAATCATCATCATCATCACCAAAAAGAAGACAGAGATTAGGACCATCATGTGATTCATGTCGTACAAGAAAAGTAAAATGTAACGCAGAAATTCAAATTTTATCAATATCAACATTTGAAGAACTTATATCAGAATTTAATCTAAACAAGGATCAAATTGAAACCTTTCAAAACCAAAAAAAATTAAATTTAAGTGGTAATTATACATTATTACAAAATTCAAATGAAAAATTTATAAAATTTAAAAATTGTAATATGTGTAATTGTAAAAAAATAAATTGTTCATTTTCTAATGGTTTTACAAAAGAAGAAATTTTAAATAAGAAAAAAATTAAAAAGCAACAATTACAATTACAATTAAAACAACAACAACAAAAACAATCACATTTACAATCACAATTGCAGGAGTCAATTAAATCTAAAAAGATTATGTGTTGATAAAATTTCAATTGCAAAAAATACGGGATAGGAATAGGTTTTTGGTACATCTTTGTTTTTTCATTCAATTCTTTTTTTAAAACCTTTGTATTAGGTAATTATTTAAATAGATATTACAAGTTAATAAAAAGTTTAAAACTGTCATTGTTTAAATTTCATTACTTTTCTATAACCTATTTACTCTTTTAATTTACATCCTATTGAAAATTATTTTCATTTTTCTAAAACATTAATATAATTTCTACGTACATTCCTCTTGGATTTTCTTGAACCACCACCACCACCAGCAGTTGATTCAGTCATTGATAATAAATCATCTAAATTTGCATTTGCTAAATTATTAAATTTTTTCTTTGGTGCAGTAGGTTTATTTCCTGTTGGAATTGGTAATGAATTTTGTGATTGTTGAGAAGAATCATTGTTTTCTTTCGTTGTATTTGATGAATTAGGTATTGTTTGTTTTGGTGGTAAATTAGATTTTAAAGGTGGAGGTGGTCCACTAGCACCATCACTACCACCATTTGTGTTATTATTCTCTATATTTTTTTTCTTTTTCATACTTGGAGGTGGTGGAGCAATTTTTCCTGCATTTAATTGTTCTTCAATTGGTTTTGTTTTATCTAACCATCTTTTATGTTTTTCATCATAATAAAATACATTTATTTTTTCACCTAATTTTGCTCTAATGGGTTTTGGTTTTCCATCATTTTTTGTTAACCAATTATTAAACCATCCATCTTTTTGTTGACCATTATTCTTTTGCTTTTTTTGAGCTTGAGCTTGTTTTTGTTTTTCAGCTTCTTCTTTCTCAGCTTCTTCTTTAGCCTTTCTAGTTTTTTCTTTTTTAATTAATTCTTCATCATCATCTTCATCTTCTTCTAAAATAGGTATATAATCTTTTACAGTATCATCTTGTACTTCATATTGTTGATACATTGCGCTTTGTTGAGACTGACTTAATCTTGATGAAAAAAATCCTCCTGTACCAACACCAATTGGTAAAGTTGAAGATAAATTTGGATTTGTTGTATTACCTCCATATACTGAATTTGCTCTTGTTGTATAATCTGGACTTCCAGGTATTGGAAAACCATCTAATCCATTTGAATTTGAATTCAGAGTTGATGGATTATAGATACCTCCTGCTTGTAAAGTTAATGGTTTTGGTTTTGGAGTTTGTAAAATATTTGTTGATTCAGCAACTATTATTGAAGATTCAGTTTCAAAACTATCATCTATATTTGGAATACTTTTTCTTGATTTTAAATGTTGTTGTTGTGGTTCTTGAGGTATATGAGATGGTGGAGGTTGATATTGATTTTGCGGTGGTTGAATTTTCGAACATTTTTGAGATTCTTCAACATTATTTTCATCTAATACATTAGATTCAGGTTCAGGTAATTTTTGATTTTGATCAATTGAAGGAGCATAATTAGATACAACACTTGGAGCATAACTATTGTTCGAAGGAGGAGGTCCATATTTATTGTTTGAAGTAGCAGTTAACCCTAAACTAGAATCATTATTTTCACCAATTGTTGGAGGTCCATATTTATTTCTTCTTGGTTTTGATTTTAAATTTGATGAAGGAGCATAAGGATTTGATCTAGCTGTTGGAGGAGCAGATTTTGTCTTTTTAATTGGTGGAGGCGGTGCTTGTGGAGCTGTAGGTTGTTTTTCCTCCAATTTCAAATCTTCTTTCTTTTCTTGTTGTTGTAATTTTTCTTGTGATGATGGTAATTGTAAACCTGGTTTTAATTCAGGAGATTCTTGAATTGTTTCAACTTGAGGAGTTATAACTGGTGCAACATTTGTTTGAAAATTCAGTATACTTTCACCAGATATAACACTTGATATTGAATTTTGTTGACCATGTCCTTGAATTGGTGGTTGAGCATTAGTTGGTGGTATCGATCCTATAGATGAAGTTGATATTGGACCTAATGGATTATTATATGGATAAGTTGTTTTTTGAGCTAATGGTGAATGAGGTTTTGTTTGATTATGTTGATAATGAGAGTGTTGCTGTTGTGGAGAAACTTGCTTCTGTTGTTGTTGTTGTTGTTGTAAGTTATGACTTTGTTGAAAAATTGAATTAGAATTATCAATTAAATTTGATTGTGATGAATTATTAGGAGCATAACGATCATTCAGTTGTTGATTTTGAAATGGTGAATTTTTTAAATTTGAAGGAGCATACTTATTAATTGAAGTTGATGAAAAATTTGAATCTAATCCAGGATGTTGTTGATTATATATATTATTTGATTGTATTTGTGTTTGATTAGAAGATCTTATTTTTTCAAATTGATCTGGTCCTCCTCTAATTGATGGTGATGTATAAGTATGTAAAGTACCTAAATCTAAAGTAGAAGCATTTCTTGAAACTGATGGACTAAATTTACTAAATACTCCATTTTCATTTGATTTTTGTTTAGTCTCTTCTCCACTACCTCCAACAATAAATTTATCAATTTGTCCCCAAACTTTATCTAAATTAACTTTACTCATTTTACTACCAAACCAACCACTTGAATCATTTGATCCTAATTCACTTAATCTCATTATAAGATTTTGAAATTCTTGTATTAATTGTTGTGTTATAAATGGTGATTTATTACCTAAAGATTTTAAATTTGAATTTATTGAATCAATATACTTTTGAGATTCATTAATTAATCCATAATCAGCTAATGTTGAAGCATGTTTTAATTTAATTGGTAATAAATGTGGGAATTGTATTGGCGTTGATGATGTATTATTTAAATTTAAAATATGTTCATAAATTTGTGTATACATTGAATGGTGACCTGATGATATAACTAAAAATCCTTGTTGACCAAATGGTAAACCTGATAAAATAAATGAAATTTCTCCACCAATTAGATTTTTATTATTTATCAAAAATTTACCAAATTCAATTAAAAATTCTTTTGTTTTGAGAGAACCACTTATAACAACTGATGATATAATTTCTTTCCAATGTAAATTAGCATAATCTCCTTCATTTGGAACATTAGTTAAATCTTGTATAACACTTTGTACATTCCCACCAATAACTTTTAATAAAATTGGCATAATATGTAATACTTTATTATTTGCTTTTGAAAAAGGGAAAGTGTTTCTTGCATATTCACTTGCAATTTTAGAAAAGCTTTCAGGACCACTAAAATTTGCTAATACTAAAGCTAAAGCCCAATCATTTTTTGATATTGAATATTCTAATGCTTTTGAAATATCACCTGCTTGAATTAATGCGAATACTGTATTTATACCTGAATTATCTAATTTATAACCATTTGTTGTACCTCCTGATATTGGTAAATCTTGAGCATTAAAATTAACATTTGGATTTAATATAAGACAAATTTGTTTTAAACAATCATTTGATTTTAAATCACCATCATTTTTAATAATTTCCATTAATATATTATTTAATAATAATTCATCTGTAAACCCATTTTTTAGCAAGTATTGAGATGAAATTTCAAACCAATTTAAAATTTCTTTCTTTTTCAGTTTACTTTTAGATAATGGACCAGGGAAATTTAAATAAATTTCTTGATCTTTACAAAATGTCTTTATTGGATCAATTGTTATTACTGGTTTACCATATGTTGAATTTGGTTTTAATAAAACAACTTTTTCAGATATACTCCAATTAAAAATTGGAAATTGTCTAAAATTTAATTCTTCAGGTTTAACAATTTTTGGAGTTGTTTTATATATATTTCCCTTTGCATTTGATATACCTCTTATTCTACCTGATGGTGGAACTATTGCATTTGATAAATGTGGAGGTTGTTGAGAATGTAAATTAGTCATTGCTGGTGAATTATTATTACTAGGAACAGTTGATAATGCTGGGGCATATGGATTTAATTCTTTACCTCCCTTACCACCTAATAAAGAACCAGCTCTTGAATGAGTTTTTGGTTGATTCAGTGGTGCATAAGGTCCTGCATTTGGAACGTAAGGACTATTATGTGATGGCAGATTTTTACCTAAATTTGTATTTATTGGATTTGAAATACGTCTATTGTTTGAAAGACCGGAATTTACAGGAGCTGATGCAATTGGAGGATTTGACGAAGGTGGAGCCATTCCAATAGGTTCTTGTGATGGTACAGCAGGTGTTGAATTACTTGTTGGTGGAAACATATATGAATTTGGAGCAGGTGCATAATTAGGTTGTGGATTAACATTTGGTTTGGCTATTCCGGTATGACCAACAATTGGTACATGTTGTTGAAAAATAGGTGATGTACCTTGTTTAGGTTTATATGGATTAACTGGAGGAGGTTTATTTGATTTTGGAGGAGCAGGCGGAGCTGTATTAATTGGTTGTTTTTGTTGTTGAACTGGTGACATTGGATGAAATTTGTTTACTGATTTCACTGGAGCTGGTTTTCTGACAGCTCTATTAGGTTTTGGTAACTCAACACCTGGTAATTCTTCAAAAAATGATTTTTTAGGTTGAACTTTCTTTTCCTGTGGTGGTTGTTCTTGATTAGATGAAGATTGTTTTTGAGGTGGTAAATTATTTGAAGGCGGTGGAGCAGCCAAAGAATTATCTTGAGATGTGCCACCCAATGTGCTTATTGTACTTTGAGAATTTCCAGCTGATGGTGCATATTTATTTGAGGTTGTATGTCTTGGAGCAGGTCTAACTTTATTAATTAATAACCCATCAGGAAAATCATAAGCATCATTTTTCTTTTTTGATTTTTCTAAATTTTGTACAAATTCTTGTTGACTGTTTTGTTTTTGATTTGTTGATGGTTTGATATAAGGATTAGTTGTTGTTGGTGTATAACTTTTATGCTCTTTTATTGGTTCTTGTTTAGGTAAAGGTTTTGACTCTATAGGTTCATCTAAAAATTCTTCATCTAATAATAAATCATCATCTAGACTTAAATCAAGTGCTGCTAATTTATCAATAGTTGAATCAACTTCATTTGATTCTTGCTTTTTCTGTCCTAATGCCTTGATAAAATCATCTTCATTATCTTTTGCAAATAAATCATCGAGTTTAGAATCTAAATCAATTGCTTGTTGATCTTCATCATTCTGTTCTTCCACATTTTCTTTTTGTTCTTCATCATTATTTGGTTTATCATTTTCATCCAATAATTGTTCCAACTCATCTTTCTCCAATTCTTTTGGCGTTGAACCATTAAATAAACTATCATTATCATTATTTTCTTCCTGTTCTTCTTCTTCATTCTCTATGCTATTTTGTTGATCTTCCCATTGAGGTAAAGGTTCATATTCTTTATTTTCAGGTACAGTCTGTTCTCCTAATTGTAAAATTTCAGATTGTTCAAAAGGGTTATTTTCATAATCAGATACTTGAAATTCATCATCATCATCATAATTATTGTTGTTGTTATTATTTTTATATTCATCATCATTTGGTCTATAAAAATCATCATCATTGGGTATAAATTCTTCATGTTCTGTAGTATCTATACTTTTACGTTGTACTTCATTTCCTTGAGGTATTGAAAGTTGATCAAAGAAAGATTCAGGATCATTTTGATCTCTTAAAAATTCTAAATTAGTTTCTTCTTGATTTTGAATATTTTGTGAATTTGAATCTTCTGGTTCTACATTATATTGGAATTCATTATTGTTCGATATTTCATTGTTTTCTTCTGGTTGTAAAAAATCTCCTCCATCTTCATTAAATATTTCATCAACAATTTGAGCTTCTTGATTTTCTTGATTTGATTCAGGATAATTTAATTCATTTATATTTAGATTTTGTTCATTATCATTATTATATGGAGTTATAGGATGATTTTGTTGAATTGATGTAAAAAAATCATCTTCTTGTGGATCATTATTTAAAATTTGATGATCATTTTCTTGATCTCCAAATATTTCATCAATTGGATCTTGTTTGAAATTTTGATCTAAATCATAATGATCAGACATAATGTCTTGAGTTTTATGTAAATGCAAATGAGTGTAGTAGAAGATAAGACCCCTATTTAGTTAGTTTAGGTCTAATAATAGATCTGTTAATTTGTTGCAACAATTACGTTACTATATTTGTTAAGTAATATAAAGTCAACTAACTTCACTCACTTAATAAAGTTAATACTAAGAAATTTGTTAGTGTACATTTGACAGAAAAAAATTAATCAAATGGAGTGTCGCTTTCCACATGTGTCCATAAAATATAGTCTAGGACATTAATAGAATTTTTTTATTTTAGATGTTCTACAATTTGAAGATAATCATTCCGTATTATTCATGTTCATTAAAATACGACGAATGAACGATCATAAACCAATTTTGAGATGATGACCTGAATTTGTGATATATCAAATACTAGATAAGATTTATTCCATCTGGATGTACAAAAAAGTGCAGGTCTGGTCAATGGGGTTCAACCAAGTTCTAGACATCACCCGGAGCCTTCCAATTGTGAACATTGCAATGACAAGCTACGAGTCTTAAAGTAGACTATCTCCAATTCAATTTGAATCTCTTTGTATCCATTGGTTGGCGGATAAATTAGAATTAAAACAATTTTTTAAATAAATTGAGTAGTTAATCTTTATTGTTCTTTTTTTTAAATTAAGGAGACAAAAAACACGTCTAGATCAAAATTGATAAAGGCTGGTGAGGATAGCAGTCTCTTGAAGTAGGATACAAATGTCCAAATAATCCAACTAGCTCTTAGCTAAACCATGTTTTCCACCTTAATTATGCTTTAAGAAGTAAAAATTTATGCTTTGACAGGTTTTAAAATCCACCACCTTTCAAATGCACCCCTATGTCAGACATCCCAAAACATCCGTACCACAGTACAATCCGTACCATCCTCCATACTTAAAAACATCCAAAAAATTCCGACGGAGGGGTCGATTTGAATTCACGTTTTTAAATCCATATCAATTCTTTACCCCAAAAGAAAAAACAGAGGTGGTCTAATAAATTAGTTCAATGTATAATTGATTAAATTAACTATTATAATTTACTTGCGTTCATTAAGGTTACGAACCAGCTCAAAATAAGAAAGTATTGAATAATAGATTCTAAGGCAAACGCTGTCAAACACATATATCGCTAAACTTTCTTACAGAAGAGAGTAATACAAAGGTCAGATTATCACTCAACTACTATTTGTACTGCTTCAGCTGAAACCAATTTATCCTGAATTTAAGTCAAAAGAAGTTCACAAACTCTATGGTCTAAATTTAAATAGTAACATAGTAGTAAAATATGTATCTACACTTAATTTACTATCTAGTATATTTTAACATATTTGACATGATAACCTTAATAGTAGATTATGATACATATAAAGTTAAAGTTATATGTCAATAATAGTTCAATCCAGTAGAGAGCATTTGTTTTTTAAACTTTATCAATTGATTGAAATTTTGACAGGTGGAATGAGGAATAAAGTTAAGCTACTTCATGTAGAATAAAAAGAACTAGATTAAGTAGTAGACAAAGGTACTTCAATACTATAACACTCTATTTATATAAGACATTATACATTATCTAAAGGTGTGTGTGCGTGTGTTTTATTGTATGTCAAAATAATCCATATCAATAAAAGATACACTATATCTTTGTTGGTATTAATAAAGTTGACTCAATTAGTATTAAATCTTTCTAAAAATAAACATTTCTCCAATTGTTATTCTTTAAATTGTATCATATCGTCTAATTTATTCAAATATTAATGAGTCAAACGACAATTATTTGATATAGCTTCTACTGTGAACTATATTTCTTTTCTTTTTCTCATATTCTTCTCCTATTTCTGTATACATCTACCAACTAGGAACGGCTCTTCATGAATCAAATTGGTACTTCCAATGATGGCTTCTTCTTTCTCTCTGGCTGTCTCTGACTGTCTCTGACTCTATTCAATATTTACCATAGTTTGGTACGGCTTCTTTCTGTACTGAGTCTATTAATTTTTAGTTGATAAAGTTACAAAATTAATTAATTAGTGTTGAGTGTTGACTTAAGTGTTGATACATCTCTGTCTATTACTAAATAAGTTGAATTTTTACGTGATTGTAATTCTATTGTATTGTCTGTTAGTAAGTGATTATGCGTTTAGTTTTAATTATGTGTAAGGTTTGTATACTTTGAACTCAATATATTTTTAAATTTGTTATAATAAATTAATGATGATGATTATTAGATGATAATAGAAAAATGATGATTATTAAATTATCTAAACAATATTTATTAGTCAACTTTTCCTTTTTATCCATCAACAACTTGTATTTCAACCAAATAACTCATTTTTATTCATTTATTCATTTCTTCGTTATCATTTTCATTTGGTCATTCAAATTTAATTTCGTTTTATTATTCATTCCTATTATTTGTATTCATACAAGTTTATACATATATATATATATATACCAACAACAACAACAACAATAACCTTATATGAGATTGTAATACCATTTAATAAGATATTATCATAACATAGATACATAGAGATCTCCACTAATTATTATAATACCCAAGATCTCAAGTACAAAATACAGATTTATATAATAACTTAAATTTTTATCAATAAAATTATAATATCATACCCATTCAATAAAATATATTATTATATATCACTTCAAAATCTCATAATCAAATTTAGTTGAGAAATCATTCAACTTTCATTTATTCATTCATTCAATTTACTTATTATCATTTAAAAATAGAGTTGACAGTAACCTATTTGATAAAACTTTAAATTTATAAAAACAGAAAATATAAAAAATGCCTTCAAGAGAGTCATCACCAACGATAATAAATGGAAAACACCTTCATAATCACCATACACAACATTTTCATAACAACGCGTCATCATCATCACCTTCACCTTCACCTGCACCATCACGTATAGACGAATCAACATTTTATATAAGTCCAACAACAAAAACAAAAAAATTAAATGGTTATAAAAATTTAACTATTGAAGTACCAAATAATAATAACACCAATAATAACACCAACAATACCACCAACAATGAGAATGATGAACCAATTCAACATCCTTCTATGAGATCATTAAATACGATATTAGGAGAACCATTAAATTTTGATAATCAATCACCAATATCAAATACTTTTAAATCAATAAGTCCAATAAATTTCCCCAATATAACTCAATTACCAACTCCTGTATTAAAAAATGGTTCATTTTCAAATTATAGTCACCACAATAATAATCAAATATTATCATCACCACCAAGAGATAAATCAAATAATATAGATTTAATAAGAGTGAAACTGATCCAATCACCAAGAATTTTATCTGATTATAAACCTATATCAAGAGTAAATAGTTTAAATTCAAATTCAATGAATAATAAAAGAATTATGTCAAATCCTCCACCTGAATTACCATATTCTTCAAGCACTGTATCATCTATAGGTTCAAATAAACAACAACAATTTGATCAACCTATACTACCTCAAAATCAAAACAACAACCAAAATCAACAACAATCGAATGGTATAGAATCTCCTATAACTCCATCAACATCACCTTTATTACCACATAATTCAAAATTTCAAAAATTTCCAGACCCTCAACAAGAAGAACAAGAACAATCACTTTTACCAAAACAACAGCAAGAATTTTATTCAGAAAGATTTGGTATAACATTTAAATATATAAAAAATTTAGGAGAAGGAAATTTTAGTAATGTTATATTAGCTAGAACTGAAAATAATAATAATAATAATAATGAAGAAATTGCAATTAAAATAATAACAATACCAAATTCTAAATCTCAAATTATAAATTTCAAATCTTTTATATTAAGAGAATTAAATATTTTATATCATGTATCTTATCATCCTTGTATTACTTCATTAATTGATTTTAAAGTTACTTTAGATATTAAAATGAAAGATATTGAATCTGAATTTATACCAGAAGAAGAAACTACAGAAAATGCAGAAAATATAGAAATACCTGAAAATAGAGATCAATTAATTTTTATGAATTATTGTAGAGGAGGAACATTATTAAATTTTTTATTAAATCATAATCAAACAATGAATTTAAATAATTTAAATTATTGGATACTTTTAAGAAGAATAATAAGTGAATTAATTTTAACAACATTTTTTTTACATAAGCAAAATATAATACATAGAGATATAAAATTAGAAAATGTTTTACTTTTATATAATATAGAAGAAATTGAAGAAATTTTTAAATTTAATGAAATTTTAACATTTCCATTAATTAATTTATCAGATTTTGGATTATCTAAAAAATTAAATTCACCTGATCAATTATTATCAACAAGATGTGGCTCCAAGGATTATATTGCTCCAGAAGTTATAATAGGATTAAATTATGATGGGAAATTAAGTGATACTTGGTCAATTGGTGTATTAACTTATTGTTTATTAGAAGGTAGATTACCATTTGATATAACTCCACAAAATTATTCAACATCTATTAACAACAAAGGAATATCACCATCAGTAATCAAGAGAAGAAATTCAAAAAAGACAACAATAAATCATAGAATTGCAATGATTGATTGGGTATGGAATAATATTGAACACCACTTAAAAAATAATGAATTAAATCCTTTAATTATTGAAATTTTTCAAGATTTAAAATTACTTGTGGAAAAAATTCTTGTTAGAAAAGATAGAAGACCTAATTTAGAAACTATTTTAGGAGATCCTGATTTTTTTTGGATAAAAGAAAATGTACCAAAAGAATTATTAGATTATATATAGTGAGTTAGTTATACTAATTGTAACAATAATTTCGTAATGTTGTATTATTATAAATATATGAATAAAAAAGAACTTTTGTATTATTAAATAAGTTTATTATTGTAGTATTTTGAACCTCTCAAAGTGGTGTTTCAGACTTAGATTTGAAACTGTATTGTTGTTAATCAATAAATGGAACAAAAACCTGGATATAAGAAATTAGTTTACGAAACAATACACAAAACTTAGTACGGAATCTATACGGTGATGAGACTCCGTATTCTGTAAGCTTTCTTTGAACAAGTTGATAAAAATAGTAGCCTAGAGTCTCCCCAAATAAACCACTCCCTCATTTGGATATATTTTGCATCTGAAATGTAAATATAATGGTCTAATTAGTTGTTCAATAAAACTCTCGTATATTGTAACTTTTTAATGAAGTCATGTGACCGCCTTACCTCATAATAAATTCCAAATTAAGATAATTTATAAACAAAACCAATTAAGATTTCAAAATTGTATCAGATCTTGATTTACTACTAATAATTCAGTTCATATTCATATTTTATAATAAGCATTGTTTCCATTACTTTAACCATTATTTTTCATCTCATCATAAGATTGCAGTGCGGTGATCAACAATGTCATCAAGTCCACCTCATTCACATTCTAGTTCAAATTATTCATATGGACCAGTTATAAAACCAGAATTAGCTTCAATTAGTGGTGGTGGAGGAATAACTCAAACATCTTCTTCTTCATCTTTTAGATCTCCTACTTCAATAAGTACAGGAGCAGGAATTATTGATCAATTACCCCCAAGTAATTTAAGTGATATTGAATCAATTGATTATCAACAACAACATGGACATGAATATCTGCAACGACCATTACGATCCCAACATTCTCCACAATTAACTTCAAATCCTCAAAGCTCAAGACAATACATAACAGCAGATGATCAAAATTCTCAAATTTCTTCATCAAATTCAATAGCAGTTGATGAAACAATTATAAAACCAATAATAAGACAACCATCACCACAATCATCAAATTCAGTATCACCAATATCATCATCTCATTCTTCACAAAATCATCAAAGAATTGGAATAAATTTAAATGAATTACAAAATACTTCAAGTTTAGAAAGTCTTATAACTAAACCAATAAATTTACAAAATTTACATAATAATCATTATCAAAAAAGAGCTTCAATGTTTAGTTCATTTAGTCAATATTCTGGAAAAATTGAAAATGATATTGCTATACCAATGACTTTACAAAGAACTGATACTTCTAAATTAAAAAAATATAATAAAAATGAAGATAATGAAGATGAACATGATGATGGAGATGCATCGAGTGCTAAACACGATAAAATTATCTCTTCAAATCATTCGGTTGAAACTAATCAATTATTAGATAAATCAATTGAAAATGATGAAAATTCCTTTAGTTCATCCAGACTGATAAATCAAGATAATGAAAACAAACATGTAGATATAACCACTGAAGAATCACAATCAGAACAAGAATCAGATGAAGAAAGTTCAATATTAATGGGTAAATTACCAACTTCATCAAAATCAAAATCAAAAACAAATGAAAATTTAAATATAAATCCAGATAAATCATTTAATACAAATATTGAAGGAGCAGTTCCAGCGAGATCTCCAAGACGTCCAATTTCAATGATTGCAAATACCACATCAGCTTCAGTTACTTCACCATCACCAAAGAAAAATTCAAGAAGAAAATCTACTCAAATTAATGATGATTTAGATAAATTAATGTATGATGCTTCATCAATGCAATCTAATGATCCAACTCAAAAAATTGAAGAAGAAGAAGATATATTGAACAAGAATTTAAAGTACGAAGATGATGATATACATGATGATTCATTAATCGTTCAAAAAAGACAAAAAAATAAACTTCATAGAGCAAGTACTGATACCACAAATTCAAAACCACTTTTAGAAAAATTAAATGATATAAATGATGAAGAAGAAACTGAAAAAAATCGAGCCTTAGTCGGTGAAAAAGAATTAGATATAGAAGGAGAAGGTAAAGAAATAACTGCGATTCCAGAATGTTCATCAAAATTAAGAAATTTACCTCCAAGACCTACACAAGAAAATATTAATAATGCAAGGAAAATATCTGAATCACATAAACAACCACAACCTCAACATCATCGAACGGAACCTAAATCAATATTAAATCCAACAACACTCGATGATGATGATCAATATTATGATGTTGATGATGAAGATGAAAAAATTCCTATACAACATCGTCCATCAAAAGCAAAATCAGTTAAAAATTCAATACGAAGACCAAATAAACAAAGAACAACGACACCTCCATTACCTGATCAACTACAACCTCCAACTCAAAAAAAGAAAACTAAAAAATCATCATCATCAAAAAGAAAATCTAAAACTGGAACAAATAACAATCAAGAATTAAAACCTTTCAGTTATAATACTCTTATATCACTATTAGAAAGTATGAATGGTACAATAATAGGAGAAGAATTTAATTCATTAAATATACCACTTAAAGAAAAACAATTAATTGAAAAAATTATTGATTCATTAAGTAGATTAAGTTCTGATATGATTATGGATAAACAAAGATATGATTTAGGTATTTTAAGATTAGAAAAGGCATTACGTGTATTAGAAGGATTTAATTAGTAACATTTCATTAAGCTATTTTATATATACAATTCATTTTTTCTTATGTGACTTCATAACTAAAGCTCTTTTAAATATTGTAAAAAACATTTTGTTATTCTATTCATTATTTCTTCAATTAAATTTAAACTTATCAAGAAATCATAATTTAATTTTAAAATTAAATTTGATTCATTAAATTTTATAATTTCATCTTGTTTATTTCTTTCCATTTCATTTATATTTTTAAAAATTAATTCAAATAATTTTTTAAATTTTATATTTTTTAAGTTGAGATTATTTTTAAATGAAATTTTTAAAAGATTTGATTTTTTAGAAGTTGAATATTTATTTGGTTTAAATGAAATTGATATTAGAATTTTATCTTTTTGAATTTTTTTAGTATTTGGTATAGTTGATGAAATATTAAACATAAATTGAAATTGATTTAAATTATTAAATATTGCATCAAAATTTATTTTATTTAAACCATTTGATAATTTAAATTCTTCTTGATTTATAATTTGTTGTTGATTTAATGTTTGTTGAATATGTTTTATTGATTTTATAATGGGGTTTATTTCAATTAAATAATTTAATATTCCTATAATATTTGTTGATTTTGATTGTTTTAAATATTGATTTAAATAATTTATTATTAATTCTATTTCCCAATTTAATGTAGTTATTGTACTTAGCCTAATTGAACTTGAACTTTGTTCAGGTAATGTAATAATTAATTTATCAATATCATCATTTAATTTAATTATAATATTATCCATTGAATTATCTAATATTTGAAATTTATTTTCATTTAATTGATCCATTATTTTTAATAAATTATTTAATTTATTTAAATTATCAAATATTGGATTTAAAAAATTTTTATCATTTGTTGAAGATGAATTTTCATTAATTATAAGATTTAAATCAATTGATGTTGATATTTCAAATTTTTTATTATTTTCATCAATTTTTAAATTTAATTTTGTTAATTCTGATGAATTTTTTATAGTTGAATTTTGTAGTTTACCTAAAAGTTTTACATGCATTTTATTTTGATTATTATTGTTTGTTTGATTTACGAGTTGAATTTGTAGGAATAAATATGGTGATGAAATTTGTAATGGTAATAAATCATCATTCTCTAATTTAATCATTGATTTGTATATTATATATCCATCAATTGAAGGGCTTTGATCTTTAGCTTCATTAGCAAAAATTTCTTTTAACGATTCATCTTCTTCATTAATTTCAGTAAATTTAATATTTCTTGATTTAATTTCTTCTAATATAACATGATTAATAATTTTTTGTAAAGTAAATTTACCTAAATTTATGAAAAATTGATAATTTAATTCAGGATTTGAATGTAAATTTTGAGAATGATTTGTAACCCAACTTCCTTCAATTGATTTAATTCTTGCAACCCACCAATAAGTTTTATTTGTTATACCGTTTATCATTACAATTAAAAACCAAGTAGATGGCCAATGTTTTCTTCTATAAAATTGTACTCTTACATATCCTTCAGTTTCATTTATTGTTTTAAATAAATTATTCATTTCAAATTCATTTAATCTTATTATCAGATTATTTATCCATTCAGTAGTTAATAAATAATTACTAATTTCTTTTGTAAATGTTTCTAATTTCAATTGTAATAATCCTTCAACTACTGAATTTGCCATGTCATCTTCTGATATAAAACTTTTGTTTATCGATGGTGGTGAATTGATTCTTTTAATGATTCTTGATTGAATGGGTGTTGGGTCGAGGAAATAGAATTGACCATTTACTGGATTTATTGCTAGTATTGCTGATTTTTTAGGTGACGAGGGAAACATAATTTGATGTGGACTTAAAAATTGAATTTTTTCTAAAGTTCTTTCTTCGAACTTTGAAGCAATCAAATTCATGATATTTGCTGAATGTTCTAACATAAAACTTGTGATTATTGATTCAATATTAATTTCTTCATTGTTATTAAAATCATCTTTTTGAATTATATTATTTATTGTATCTTCACTTACATATTTTCCATCTTTAAACCATCTATAACTCAAATTGAATGTTCTATCAAACCCAATCTCAATGAACGATTTCCATTGACTAGATAAATATTGTTGCGACCAATAATTCACTATAATCAAGGCATTCCCCGTTTGATAATTTATTTGTAGATTATTCTTCCAATTAGGTGAATTCATTAATTCTTTTAATTGTCTTGCTATCATAAATAGTTTTGAAGATATAGTATATTTATGAAGTAAATCATAAAATCCTTGTAGTCCTGAATTTAATAAAGTTTGATTTGCTATTTTTTCCAATTTTATATACGATTTTGTCGGTAGTTTTGTACAAAATTCATTATTATTTTTACTACTTGATTTAATTGATTTCAGTTCTATATCCATTGAAAATAAAAATTTAAAATCAATCATATAAAATGGATTTGAATTATCATTTTCAATATCATCGTTTGCTAATGTTACACTTACTTGAAATTCTTTTTCAACTGTTATATAAGCTCTTCCATCTTTAATTTCATATTGAAATCTTTTCGGTATATCTATCAATGCAAATTTTGTCATTAATATTAAATTTAAATCTCTTAATACTTCTAAAGTTTTAGTAGGAGTGATTTTTTTATGTTTTAAATAATTATGTGAAGGTAATATTGGTCGACCTTCATAAAATACTTCTAATGCAGTAATTATATCAAAATTTGGTAATTTAGCTCCTCCAAATCCATTGAGACTTGATAATTGAAACATTAAATTTTCAAATTGAAAATCTTGTAATCTAAACCAATTTAATAAATCAATAAATTTTGAAACATCTTCTGCAACATTTGACCATTTAACTAATGTATAAATTTTTAAAAAATCTTGTCTTAATGCTATTATAATATCTAAAAAGTATTTCTTTCGTTTCACATCTGATTCATTATTTACATTTATTGATAAATTTTCTATTGCATTTGTTAATTGTTTATATGATTCTTGAGTATAAAATCTTAAAATATTTGATAAAGGAATCAAATTTTCTGTTATATGAGGTATATCTGGAAGTGAGGAATTGTTTTTGGGATCCATTGTGTGGTTTCCATTATTATTGCCATTTGATAGTGATCCATTTGTTGATGCTTCCATCGTGATTCATTTGAAGGAAATGGTGCTGGTATAATACAATAGTTTGATTTAAACGTGATGGTACAAACTGAATTCGGGAACGTCTTGAGTTTTAATGATGGATGAAACTGTCTATAACATGGACTCAGTCTTGATGGATTCAAGACTAGTAGAAGATGAAATGAGTGGCTCCAGTTAAATTGGATTGATTTGAAGTTGTAAAGTTTGAACTATTTTAGGTTAATTTTTTACGTTAGGCTTAATCACTTTTTTTTTTTGTGATTTTCGGACTGAAAAATTCTAAAATGTCAATCAAATGTTAAAGCGGCAAGAGATAATACAGCAGTAACAGCCATTTATTAGGTGTTGAGGGATTGAGGATGTCTTAGGACTTTACGTTCAATTCAATTGCGGTTGGTTTCAACTTCTAGTTTGAGCTGAGCTTTATAGCAGGTCTATTCAAGATAGATCTAATTCATAAAGCAGTTTCAAGACGCAGATTCTGAAAATTCGATTAAAAACAACGGCTGAGAAATTGGCTGAATAAAAGCAAATTCTCCTCCAAAAGTCTACTCAGAGCTCAGACTTATATTTAAGTCCTCATATTGAACAAGCTACTATCAACTATTTTTGTAATGGTGATCACCTTGTGGTTGTATTTACAAAAAAGGAGTGTTCAGTGAGTTGTAATACTTTCTGCAGTATAATGCAACCTCATTGAGTTTAGTGGACCATGAGTTTGAAGATGTCAGACTGAAAGAGCCGGATTATTCAGAAGTATCATATGTTTTTCAACACTTAGCCTTATCTATCCGTCACGTCTCTTAAATTTTCAACCCAAAAGATGATATAACCACTAACAATGTAAAAACTACTAGTTCGATAATTCTTCAAAATTCTAGAGCTTGAGAATCAACAAAATTGAAACCATCTTCTTCAAATTTCAACTTCTTTCCTTTCATAAACCACCTCTTAATCTTAATGGTTAATGGTGATAATTTCGTAAAATTTAGAGTGAAACACAAAAACTATCGAATCATATGACACAAAATTCAAGAACCAAAATTATCAAAATCTTTAAATTTATGTTGTGTATCTATCACCATCCACATTCTCAAAGATTAACAATTACACCACCTATCGCAAAATAGACCATCCGAATACATTCAAACAAATAACGAATATCTAGTTATAATTCAATCTATCTTTATTTCAAAAAACTAAGTATTAATTAATTTCTCAATCTAGGGATTCCAATAATGTCAAATTCCAATTCGGAATTTATTGAATTAAATACTCCAACAAATTTAGATATAATATCAGATATAAAATTTAATAATAATTTAAATGATTCAAAATTATTAATTAGTTCATGGGATAATTTAATTTTGCTTTATGATTGTAAATCATTTATAAATTATTTAAAAAATGAACCTCCAATAACAAATCCCATATTTGATATAAAAATTAATGAAACTCCTTTATGTTTACAATATACTGAATTTACCAATTTACCAATTGTTGGATTATTAGATGGTTCTATTAAAGAAATTGAATTTGAAAATTTAAATTTAGGGAGGAATATGGGTAAAGAAGTAGATATTGATGATTTTCAAAGTGGAATTAATTATTTAAAATTAGGAATTAATAACACTGTACTAGCTAGTTCTTTTAATGGTCAATTACAAGTTATTGATACTAAAATACGGAAACCTACTACTGTTATTAAAAACAATCGAAAAATCATAGTTATGGAAACTTCAAATAATTATTTAATTTTAGGATTAACTGGTAATATAATTGAAATTTATGATTTAAAAAATTTAAATAAACCAATAGAAACAAGAGAAATTGGATTAAAATATCAAATTACTGATATAAAAGTTTTTCCTGATCAACAAGGATTCGCTGTATCATCTATAGATGGACGTGTTTCAATTGAAACTTTTAATGATACCACCAATGAAATTAATTCAGAAATTCAACAAAGTTATGTTTTTAAATCTCATAGACATTTCGATCCAAATACAGAAACTGATTTAGTATATCCAATAAATTCGATAACTTTCAATAAACATACTTCACAATCATCATCAAATAGAAATACTCTACTATATACTGGTGGATCAGATGGTTATATATGTTTATGGGATATAAAAAAGAGAAAAAGATTAAAACAATTTCCAAAATTTATAAATAAAGAATTAGAAACAAATGAAACATTAACTGAAAGTATTGCAAAATTAGATATAAATTTAAATAATAATTTACTAGCTGTTGCAACAAGTGATGATAATTATAAAAGGAAAAGAAGAATGTCAGAAACTGAATTTTCAAAATTACCAAGTAAAATATATTTAAAACAATTGAAAGATCTATGATATTCAATGTTGTGAGAAAGAAACTCCTTATTTTTGACAAAGTTGAATTAGGTTAAGTACTTAATATATACTTGATTAGATTATAAACATAATTCACCATAAATACTCGTACAGTGTTCCTGATCACTTATTTAGAGGTGAAGTCATTCAGCCAATCAATATCTACTCATTGTGATGCAGAGCCAAGTTTCTGATAATATGATAAAGGACAATATAACATTTTCAGCTATTCAATTCTCTCTCGAGTCTATTAAGCTGTGAATGTGATATTGTCTTTTATCATATTATCAGAAACTGGGCTCTAAACATGAATAGTAGTATTTTCATCCCAAATCGATTAATTGCCTCTAACTACTTTTCAACTTCTGGTGAAAGATAAGTCTTTAAAGTCCACTTGAATTTTAATTAAACTCTTCTCAAATTTTAACTACGGTATTGTGAAAAACGTAATAACCACTAATTCACTGAATCTGAAGTAGAGGGAAGAATGTAGGTCGCACGTACCCACTTCAATTTTTTTTATTTTCTCGTCTTAAATTTACATCTTCCCACCATCTATCAAACGATGAAGAAGATTGGTTGAACTCTCCAAACTGAGTCTACCAATAAACCTAAAAATGCAAAATCATTCATACAAAGTACATTCAAAAGCTTTCAAATAACTCATCAACATAACAAATAAGAAACTCTGAATTTGTTCGATTTTTTTTATTTTCTTTTTAAAAACGAAATAGCGCTATTTCATTTTTGAATTTTGGAAAACTCTAGAGGGCAGTTTCCTCTGTCGATTGTCCATGCCCGAAAATAAAAAAATTTAAAAGCACTAGCATGAGAACAATAATCAGATTTCTATAATCATTTGAAATGTTATTTGTATGAGGTGTGTTACTTAGATTTGAGTATGTATTTAATCAGGTTCAAATATAGTTAGGATCAATATCGGAAATGAGATTGATTCCGTGAGATTTGAAAAACAAAATGTCTTATTTCCATCTTTAGTTGCGAAATTTATTTGTAATTAATGAGTAATGGTGAAACAATAGAGAGTATTTTTTAAAAGAATAAAGGTGGAATTATTAAATTTTTACTAAATTATATTTTGCCCTATTTATTGTTTTAATGGGATTCTCTTGACACATTTGGTCCAGCCTTTCGAAAATCTCTAAATATTCTTATTTTTTTTTACTTTTTTAGAGTCTCCAGGTTTAGATCCAATCTAAATTAAAACTATTCTTTTTTTAGTTTCAAAAATAAGTAAAAGCAAAGCAAACAAGTAGTTGGGTTAAACTTTTTTAAACTGAATCTTTGTTAGTTATTGTATGGGATTAAGCGAATTATAAATGGCCCGTCAAAATCGCCATTTTCCATGAATAAGGCATAATAGATTTATTTTACGGGGTCATGACCCTGGTAAATTATTTTTTTTAGTTTCGACCAATGTATGGTGGTACATTGTTTATATTCGTTTAAAAATTAATTTTATTTGGTCTAATCAATTACTAATTTAATTTTACTTTTGTGGAAACTTCTGTAACAATTTTTTTGTCTCAGCTCAATAATTTGTTTTAGACCTCTACACAGCATCTATAATTTTTAAGGACATTACTTCACGAAGGTAGAAAGAGCCTAATTATTGTTCAAATTTTGCAGGAAAATCAAATATATACAAGTACAAGCTCCAAGCGCAATTAATCAAATGGTTAGGAGAAATGTTTATGCATTATCTTATTCAGGCTATCTTATTAGGCTTTTTTTTTAAAAAAAAAAAGGAACTAATTAAAGTTTTTTAGAGTATTGATCATTTTTCCATCAACCATACTTCCATAACCTTAGAATGGTGATATCAACTCTGGTACATTTGATAAAGTAGATGACGAATGAAAAGACATGTTGTCACTTTTTTGAAAGCAAGGTTATTTCCTTCTGTTTAATTGGTGACGTCTATTAAACAAATTGATTAGTTCATTAAAAACGTTGATGATTGTGGATCTATTCCGTTGAACAGTTAGCCTCACATCTAATTGGAAAATCAAATTAACTAGAAGGTACTTGAGTCTTTTGAATAAAATCTATCAAAGATGACATTCAAATTTTTTTGTCTACTTTAAGATAATTTTTTGATCATACTGAATATTCGATCAATTTTGTAGCCGAGCATTCATCACCGGAATGATTTTGACTTCCGAGCTATAAGGTTGAACGTGAAAATTAACTCTTAAGCTTTTAAAGTTTTATTCTTAAGTGCAACTTTGAGACTTCGTCAACTTTATTTTGCTATTTTCCTTGTAGAAATTCGAAATAAACACTAATAGAATGATCATACATAAACATTAATATTTCAAAAATTTTGTTTGAGTTAGTCTATGTTTCTAAATTCATAGAATCATCATCGATGATTCATTGCATATTTCCATACTTAATCACTTATATTTCTTATATTGTAAATAACCTAATACTTTAACAATTTTCAGATTTCCGCAATTTAACTTTAAAAACTTTAATTATAAAGTGTTTGTTAAAAAGAACTTTTTTAAAGTTTTTTAAAGTTTTTTAATAATGATCTAACCAATACATCACCAAATCTTAAAAATGATCTAATTATTGATACATTTAAATTATATCATTGGACATATCATATATTAAATAGTACTTTTAAATTTCAATCTCTCTTAAACTTATCTTGATTCATCTCATGTCTCACTCTCCCTGAGATTTTTTCAACTTTATTATTTTAATAAATACAAAATTTAGGGGATGGATGAAGAGTTATATGGGGACCTAAAAGATTTTAAGGGATTTAAATTTTTATTTTTTAAAAACTTTAAATTAACCACTTCAAATAATCATTACTATACAAAATAATGAGTCTAGTCTATAGAATTAATACATAGTTTTAGTCAGGTTAGACCAAAAGTTAAATTAAAGAATTTCTTCAAATTTAAAAATCAACAGTTAGCCTAGTTTAAATATGAATTAAACTGTTCCAACTAAAAACTAAAAATGTATAAACTAAAAAAAATAAATATTTTTTAAACACCAACTTTATTTTGAAGATATTTGATTGTTTGAACAAGAACAAGAATCTATTTTTTTTAGCTTAATCTTTTAAAAAAACTTCTTTGCTTTTGCTTTGAAATGAAATGTATAAACTAAACATCACATATCCCATCATTCAATGAGCATGAAAAGAACGAAAAAAGTAACTAAATTTATAAAGTATAATATAGTCTAGTTATATATAATGTAATATAAATTGTATTAGTTTTTCCTAAATCAAAATTTTCAAAAAGTATAAAAAATCTGTAGATCGATAGGGAAAGGTAACCAAACTTACATATTCTTTACTTAGGTAAAAGGGTAGAGATAGATATAATTATAGAATCAATTACATTTTATATCTACGGATTATAGGAAAATTTCAGTTTAAATCAGTGTCTTAGACAAAGAAAATTCATACAAAAATATAACTGGATTTTTGGTGTGCTTACAAATTAGACAATTAGACTCAGAAGAACTAGAACTTCAGTAGATATATACTACTACTACTAGAACAATAGAATAAAAAACACAAATTTTACAATACAATAATACAAACAAAATTTAAGGTTAAATTGGTTTAAAAAATCTGCCGAAATTAAAAAATAAAAAAAATTTAATTTTTTTTTTGTCTAAACAATTTTTCACTAGCCACAGATCAATTTATTAACAAGATAATATTATTATTTATTATTCAACTTCAATTGAAAAGAAGAGCTTATATCAGAATAACAACTGAAGTATATACTAGCTTAGCTTAGAAACTTATATGAAGTGGAGAAAAATAACAAATCTAAGTTCCAATTTCAGATTTTAGGTAGATCAATTTTTTATTTAGTTTCTAGAACAATAACATTGAAATTTGGACATTCTAACTCATTGAATAAACTTAAAATCAAAACAAAAGCTAGATAAAACACTTATCATTAGTTGAAACCAAAGATACTCATTACTACCAGACCCTAATCGCATAGATTTGCAAAACACAAACCTTGTCATTAGATAGAACCCAGAATATCAAAATCACATCACAAAACACAACAGAATTTTCACAAAAAAATATGTCTTCGAATTCAGATATTAAAAATGAATTTAATGAAAATACCACAGCATACCTAAATTGGTTAAAAGAAAATCAAGTTGAAATATCTCCCAAAATAACAATTCATGATTATACTTCTATAAATCAAGGTAGAGGAATTATAGCCCTAAAAGATATAAAAAAGGGAGAAATTTTAGGTAAAATTCCAAAAATTTTATTAATTAATCTACAACAAAATTTATTAATTTCAACTTATCCACACTTAAAACAAAAATTTATAAGGTTAAATCATTGGGATTCTTTAATTATTATACTATCTTATGAAATTAGAAATAAGACAAAAAGTAAATGGCAAAATTATTTAAATGTATTACCTAAAGATAAATCAAATTTTAATCAATTAATGTTTTGGAATTCACAGGAATTAGATATGTTGAAACCTTCATTTATATTAGAAAGAATTGGTAAAGATGATGCTGAAAAAATGTATTATCAAATTAAAGAAATTATAAATCAATTGGAGTTAAAAGAGTTAGAAGATTTAACATTTGATGAATATAATATAATTGCAACTTTAATAATGTCATATTCTTTTGATATTGAATTAACAGAAGAAGAAGAAAATAAATTAATTTTTGATCAATTGAATACAAATTTAGATATACAAGATAATGAAAAAGATTCTGATGAAGAAAAAGAAGAAATTTCAATATTATTAGATGGTCATTTAAAATCAATGGTACCATTAGCAGATACATTAAATGCAGATACAAATTTTAATAATGCAATAATAATTCATGAAATAGATTCATTAATAATAACAAGTATAAAAGATATAGCCAAAGGTGAACAAATATATAATACTTATTCAAATCATCCAAATAGTGAAATTTTAAGAAGATATGGTTATGTTGAACCAGAAGGTTCAAAATTTGATTTTGGTGATATTCCATTAATTATTATACAAAATTTTTTTAAAACCAAATACAACATTGAACAAGATAAATTAAATTTATTATTTGAAATAATTGGACAAATTTCATATGAAGAAAGAATAGAAGAAGATGACCAAGAAGGAGGAGTTGAACTAATTATTGATTCTTATGATTGTTTTAAAAGTGGAGAAGTTATAATAGAATTAATTTTTATAATTCAATTAATTACAACTTTCCTCAAATCAAATTTAAAATTTGAAAAAAAATATATCAAAAGATTTTATTATAAGATTTATCAATTAATTTCTTCAAAAAAAGTAACTAATGAATTTTTAAAAAATTTTAAAGAAATTTTAGAAATTAGATTAAATCAATATCCAATTTTTGCTAGCCAACCTTTTAGCTCCAATGCAAACGCAAACACAAGAGAAGAAATGGCTCAAATAGTATTAAAATCTGAATATCAATCTTTAAAAAATTGTCAAATTAATGGGTTAGTTACTATAGGTAAAACTTTAAATTCTAAAAAAATAAAATTAATTGATGATGATAAATTAATTAGAGCTATTGTTAAAAAGAGAAATAAAGATGATAATGGTGATGATGTTGAAGAAGATGAAGATGAGGAGGTAGAGGAAGAAGATGGTGATGTCGATGAAGAAGCTGATGGACATATAGATGGACATATAGATGGACATATAGATGGTCATGATAAAAGAAATGGTCATATACTGAATGGCAAAAAACAAAAAATGTAATAACTAGAACAATTATAATAGTAATAATAACAATAATTAATAATAATAATAATAATACAAATGTATATTTCTAATAAAATTTTTGTAAATATAAATTAAATTAAGTGTAATCAATACATTTAATTTGAAGAATTGAAAGTTGTTGAGTTCCGAGATATTAGTTGTGTTATTTCTCCATTGAACTATCATTTGATGTTGAATTACTTTCCAAATTTGAAGTCAAAGAACAAGATGATGAAGTAGTAATTGTAGTATAATGTTGATGATCTTCTGTTTGTTTTTCTTCATCGTTGATACTATCATCAACATTATTATCATCATCATTACTATCATGATTAACTACATGAAATGTTCCAGTTTCTTCAACTTCAGTTTTTTCCATATTTTTTAACCTTGTTTCTAATTCAATTTGTTTTTGTAATTGTTCTTGTTGAATTTCTTCAATTGTTTTAACTATTAATTGTCTTGGTCTAGATACTTGAAAACCAGTTTCTTTTCTAGATTGTTGTTGTTGTTTATTATGCTTGAAATTAACGCTATTTGCTACATTTCTTAATTTTGATAATGAGATTGGAGATGTTGTAGTTGTAGTACAATTTTGACCAAATGCAGGAGAAGTTTGAAGATTTTTATTCCCGTTATTTAAATTCTGCTGCTTGTTATTACTATGACTATTATTATTTGTACCAAATTTTCTACTTTCCCATAATTCTTTAACTTCAGGATCAATTTTATCATCCATAAAATATTTTTCATAAATTTGATCAACTTCTCTAATTTTATAATTATTATTTAATTTTCTTAAATTTGATTCATGTTGTAATCTTAAAAATGAACTTTGAGATTCTGTTATAGATATAATTTCATCAGAATTTATATTGTTGTTGTTGTTATTTTCGGGTTCTCCTAATCTTTGTGGTCCTCTTCTAAATAAAAATTCTTCATCTACTCCATCCATTGAATAAGTTTCTTGATTATTTAAAGATTCATCAATACTTTTTTCATCCAGTGAAAATAATCCACTAACTCTTCTTTCATTATTATTTCTCAAATTATTTACTGCTTTATATTCAAATTGTCTTTCAAATTCATCTATTGAATTAATCTCACTTAATTGATTTATTAAATTCGCTTCCTTATTTGATTTATAAGATTTATAAATTTCCATACAAGTTCTAAAAAACCAATAAGTTAATTGAAAAATAAATACAAATGCAACAATAACATGAATTAATAAATGAATATAAGCAATTATAGTTCTAACAGCTTCAGTTGCATCAACTTCTCTTAAAAATCCAATACATAATATAATACATAAAAATTTAGCAACGGGAAATATAAATTTTGTTGACCAAAATTTTATTGGAACAAAATAAGGTTTTAAAACGAATAATTGAAATAAATCAATTATTGAAATTATAATTAATAATATAACTTGAATTAATCCATGATTTTGTAATAATCCAATAACCATTGAATTTGAAAATAATATACTTATTGAAATTATAACACATTTAACTCTTTGAGGTTTATATTCATAATACAAAAATGACCACATTAATATAGTTTTTAAATTTGTATATAATTTATTAATATTTGAAGAATTTTTTATTTTGATTTTTTTGGAAAATGATAATAAATAATGGAATATAAAAAATATTAAAAATATAACCCAACATGAAAATAATATTGATGATAATGCTAAACTTGCATTTGATATATTCATATAATCATGATCAGAATTTCTAGGTGTTGTTGATGATGTTGTTGCTGTATTTGTAATATTTGAATAAAGTGAAGGATTAATAATTGAAGAATTGAAAGTTGAATTGAATGGTATTTGAGGTGATTTTAATGTTGTTAACCAACTATCAGAATCAAATTTTTTTGCAATATTGGAACCTCCTTCCGAGATAGGAGTTTTCGGTATTGGAGCTCGATGAAACCCTTCTAATGAAGAAGTTCTTAAACCAAATGTAAATACTTGTTGTGGAACAATTAATTCATTATATGGTGTAGTAAATGAAAATGCTCCTTTTTTTAACTGATGAAAATTAGATAATGATCTATGTTTACCATTTATATCATTTGCAGATAAAAATAAAAAAGAACTTAAAATTAAAAATGGCATTCCAAAAACAATTAACCAAATTTGTAAAACTTGACCAATAATCAAATATAAATTTTTTTTAGACCAAAATTCAAATGATGAATTATTTTTAACAATTTTTTTATAAGCTTTTTCAATAATTTTATCAAATAATAATTTTATTCCAATAAATATTTGTTTTGCAACTATCATTAATACAATCACCATTAGTAAAAGTGCCATAAAATTTGGCCAATTATTAACAATAGGATTATTATTATCTACCATTGTTAAACTTGATAATCCACCACCAGATAATGTTACATAAACATTATCTTCATCTTCACTATCCCAACTACTTGATTTACCAAACATTGAAGAAGTTAATAATGCACACCATTTAATTTGTCCCAACATTGGTTGATAAAAACCTGGATATAATAAATCTAATCCACCTAAAAATAAAGCATATTGTAAATACATTAAAATATCTGGTACACTTGCATCAATTTGATTTAGAAGTTTTTCATTACATATTGTTGAAGCTTTAAATAAATAAGGATTTGTTGATTCTTGATATGATGAAAATGATACAGTGAAAATATTAACAACAATTGCAACACATACAAGAATTAAAACACCTAAAGTTATTGTATCATTGATAAAAGCCGGTTGAATTGGAGTTACATAAGTATTTGAACATGCAATACATGAAGAATGAGCATCATTATTTAAAACAGTGAATTTGATCTGATACGATCCAATTCTATGAAAATGTTCACTTATATCTGCTTCATAATAAATCATTATTGAATCATTATAATATAAAGGACATTGTACTAAATTACCTGTTGAATTTGAAAATAATTCTGTAATTGTACTATCAGTTGAGCCTAATGAAGTTCTATTCATTCTGTCAATTAATGAATTATTATTAAATGAAATTCCTGAATGAATTTCTTCATGACGATGTGAATTCTTTTTTGTAGTCGAACTTTGTTTGTCCTGATCGAAATCTTGACCATTGTTGATATCCGTTAAATTATAACCGGTCTTATCAAAATTACTATAACTATTATTAAATCTTGGACTTTGTAGAAAACTTGTTGTATTTTTAACAGATACCATATCACAAAATCTTTTAGTCTCATTTATAAATTGTTTCCCCATAAAATTTATATCTATATGAAGTGAAGTATATTTATCAGTTGAACTATTATAATTAGTTATTGCAGGATGTCGATCAGTATCAAATCCATTATATAATGATACTTGAGTATTTATAAAAAATTTCAATTTCTTTTGATTTGTATCTATTGCAACATCAATAATAAATGGTTGTAATTTTGATTGTTGCTGTTTTAATTCACAAGAATGAGATTTAATAAATGTTGATACACTTGGATTTATAAAACATATTAAATATAGTAGGATTAGTTTCAATATAGATGAAGGTGATAAAAGTGACATTTTCTAGTGAAGAATAACCCTTCTGAATTAGTCTAATAGATAGGTTGATTTGTATAATTTAAACTCCTTCGTATATTTTCAAGTAAAGCTTATTAGTATAAAAAGTCAAACATAAATGCAGTATTGATAAAAGATTGTTTGTAAGTTGGTTGTTAAAAGATGAATAAATGGTTGTAAAATATTTATAATAAAAGTAATGATTAATTTGGGCTATACTTCTATTTTTGTACCACAAATACAAATTTCAATTCTACAAACAATAAAGTATTCAATTCTACTAAGTAGATACTACATATCATAGATTGAGTCGAATTGATCATCGATTGGAAAGATGCTGATTAGGGAAATGTGAAGTTTTGAACATGGCATTTGAACTTTGCTAACTGATGAGATAGCTTTAGACCCACGGAAAAGCTGCTATCAACAACAATAATGGAAAACAATCCTAGCGAATTTATTCATCCCCAACTGACAAATACAGTTAATAACTGTTGTGGAGGAATAAATTCGCTAGAAGTATTTTACGTTATTGATTTGACTAATTCTTCCTGAATATACCAAGGTTCAGCATTTGAAGTGATGAGTTTAGTCCTTCCTGAATTTACATGCTTCAGCATTTGAAGTGATGAGTTGTCATAAAAGTTAAGCTGGCCTGTAAATATGATGGAAGTCGACGTAGATTTCAAGAGGACGGACATGTATATTTTGTTGAATATGAGGTAATGTTATTACTGATTTTGTGAGAATTGATGGATTAATCTAATCAACCATTATCAGCAATTAAATGACTATGAGTTTGAAACCATTCTTTGCAAAATCTTCGTTGATTGACTGACTATCGGGTTCAATCCCAATAGAAATTTTATCAGCCATTTAGCTACTATCGCAGTCTTTGAATCCTTTGATCTAAATCTAAAAGTGCAAATTTTTGAAGTTGTAGACTAAAATCAGTCTCAAATAGCTAGCTCAATGCTGGAATTTCTCAAGAAGTATCCTTCATCGATAGCGTCAAAGAGTAAAGTAAAATCATGATTTGAAGAAGAAAGTTGGTACAATATTGACCTTTGGCATGGATTTTTGCGCCCTATTTTTTATAGCGGGCGGTCATTTGATCTACTTAGCCAGTCTCTGTTTCATCTCAAATGTCTACACGTGTGGGTAAATTACGAATTTTTTGAAATTTTTAACAACTACTCCAACAATCATCTCCATATCACATACTAAAAAATATAAAAGCTTTTATAACAAAATGTCCAGGTATTTACTGCTCTCATAAAATTTTTTTCAATTTGGGTGCAAAATAAAAAAATGATGTGTAACAAAATTTGTTTGACATTATGAGAAGTTCCACATTTATAAAAAAAAAATTTTTCCACTTTATTCTATTATATATTTCACAATTTTGTTCATTGCATAAACCAACTTCTTAATATAAAAGATCAATTGAATCTTTAAAAATGTCATTAGGTACTTTATATGGTAAAAATATTTCTCCAAGAACTTTTATTTTAATTGATATTATAAAACATTTTAAATTAGATATTAAAGTCACTGAAGATGAAGATTCAGCTTATCAATCAAAATTCCCTTTAAAAAAAACTCCTGCTTTTATTGGTGAAAAAGGTTATACATTAACTGAAACTATTGCAATTGCTTCATATTTCTTATCATTAGTTCCAAAAGATAAATTAGGTGGTTTATTAGGTAAAAATGCTCAACAATATGCTTCAATTTTACAATATTTATCATTAATGAACCAAGAATGGTTAGATGCTTTAGTTCCAATTTTTTATATGGCTGCAGGTAAAATTCCTTTCAATAAAAAAAATAATGATGAATTTACAAGTAAAGTTCATGTAATTGCTAAATTATTAGATGAAAGATTATCAAATTTTACTTATTTAGTTGGTGAAAGATTAACTTATGCTGATTTATATTCAGCTGCTACTATTTCCCTTGGTTTAAAAACTGTTTTAGCAGCTCCATTTTTAAAACAATATCCAAATATTAATAGATGGTTTAATACTGTTTCAAAAGCTCCATTTTGGGAAGGTGAATTTAATGATTTTAAAGCTCCAGCTGAACCATTAACTTTTACTCCACCAAAAAAGGAAAAGAAAGAAAAATCTAATGCTGAACCAGCTGCTGCTAAAAAGGAAGCTGCACCAAAAAAAGCTGCACCAGCTGAAGAAGAACCTGAACCAGCTGCTGCTCCAAAACCAAAACATCCATTAGAAGCTTTAGGTAAACCAAAAGCTCCATTAGATGAATGGAAAAGAGTTTATTCAAATGAAGAAACTAGAGAAGTTGCTTTACCATGGTTTTGGAAAAATCAATATAATCCAGAAGAATGGTCATTATGGAAAGTTGATTATAAATATAATGATGAATTAACTTTAACATTTATGTCAAATAATTTAGTTGGTGGTTTTTTTAATAGATTATCTGCTTCAACTAAATATATGTTTGGTTGTTTAGTTGTTTATGGTGAAAATAATAATAATGGTATTACTGGTGCATTTTTAGTTAGAGGTCAAGATCATGTACCAGCATTTGATGTTGCTCCAGATTGGGAATCTTATGAATTTACAAAATTAGATGGTTCAAAAGAAGAAACTAAAGAATTTGTTGATAATATGTTTGCTTGGGATAAACCAGTTGAAGTAAACGGTGAAAAAAGAGAAATTGCCGATGGTAAAGTTTTTAAATAAGATTTAGAAGATTTTTTAGATTAGTGTAGATCAATATTAAAAAGTTTCCTTCGCTTCATATAAGTTTATCTTTAAATAATCATTCATTACATTCGTTATATACAAGTAAAAACATCAAATTCCTCTATTAAGTCCTTTTGTCTATTACAGCTATCTTCGTCACCTTAATATTTGATCCAATGACATTCATCATTTCATTTTTAATCAATGTCTGATCAATCTTTCATCAATTTTTCCCTCTTAATTTTGGATATAGTCTTGAAGCATGATAATTTATAGTACTTATATTTTCTTTTTCAGGTTTAAAAGTTTCCATACATTTTTTTAAATTATTTTCAAATTCAAAACATAAAGAATTACCTTCACCATTTGATGCCCAACAATTTAATAAACTTGACATATATACAAAACATTGATTTGTTTGTTTACCTAATATTGGTCTACGAACTTTTAATCTTGGTAATGGTGGTAAGTTCTTTGGTGGTGGACCTACTTTCTTATACGGCATTGGGTGAGGTTTGGGTTGTGTAAATGGAGGTGATAGGAAAGTTCTAAAAGTTAGATGCTTGATTTGGTTCGTTTAATTTTTAAGTGTGAATTTTTTTTTTTAAATTTTTCAGTCTGTTTAAACAAAAGAATTGATATCACGAAAGAATAAATACTTCTTGATCTCCATCATTAAGATTTCTTGAGATTCAAAGAGAAGACGGGGGACATCTAAGCATTGAATTGAGATAGCCATCTACAGCTATTAATAATATAACTTTGATTGGAGATGAAGTGTCCTACGATGACAATTTTCTTTACACTTATGTGGGATCAAATAGTTGTATCATCACCATTAGAAGATCTTTTTAGTCAAAACTAACTGTAGAGGAACAAGAGTTGGGTTTATGGTTTTCTCAGTTCCTTGATGATCATATTTGACGAGCTTTTCAATTACCTATCTTTGAATTGTTTCAAATTCATCGTATTTTTGTTAGTCACAGAAAACCCCATATCTGAAGTCCCCTTCATCTTGAAATCAAATCTTCATATCTACATCCACATTGATCCTCTTCCTAATTATCTCAAATAGCTTCTTCTACTTTACTTTATTATTACATTTGTGGCTTTAACGAACTCGGTATAACTTTGTTAATAGTAATATAAAATTATGAACAATTTAACACTACCTGTTCATTATTTCTCTCTAATCAAATGATTTATTTAAATTTAATTTCTTATCAACCGAAAGTATAACAACTATATATAATACATCATTAATTATATACTTTAGGGTCATTCCTATCAGCCTACCATTACACAGTTAGCTTTATCTTTATATCATCATCAACTACATTTACACATCTGATTTATATATTCAACACACATCATATAATGTCAAGATTACTATATCAGATAAGGATAAATTCCATACGACCACGTCTAATATATCATCAACAATTACGTCATTTCATAAATTCATCTACTTTGTATAAAGATGAGAAGTCAAAGCAAATGCTTAAAATACTAGGGGTATCATTACAAGAAGGTAAAATAGAAAATAATGAAGAAAAAGAAGAAGAAGAGGAGACAAACCAGAAACAACAAAACACTAAATCACAAACACAAGAAGAAGAAGAAGATTTTCTAGATTCTACTCCACAATTACCTGATTATGAATCAATATCTAATATGTCAAACAAAGAATTCTTATATCAATTAGCATTAGATGGTAATCGACCTTTTATGTCACATGAAAATAAAAATCGAATAGATTCTAAAAAAATTTTAAAACAAATTCCAGATCAAATTAATTTACAAGATACATCTGATCTTTCTATGACCAAAATTAATGAAATTTATGAAAATTTAAAAAAATTAGATTCAAATAAAGAAATGCATGAAAAATATCTCAAAAGATATTTTTATGATTATAATAATGATTTAATTTTATTAGGTCAAACTATTAGAGGTATTCAAACAAAATTTAAAATGTTAAGAAGAAATGAAATTGATAAATTTAATCCTGAAAATGTAATATATGAATATATTAATGATAAAATGAAATTACCTTATAATGTCGTGGGATTTGATAGAAGTTTAATTGGTTTACCTATTCGAGAGAACTTAGATTCCAAAATTTATCCAAGAGAATTTATACAAGATTTACCATCCTATAGTAATAAAATTAATGTTAAAAAATTTGATTTAAATTTCATGGAAAAAGATGGTTCAATAAATATTGATCCAAATAGAGTTACATCTCTCAAAGAATTATATGATTATGAAAATAAAAATTATAATTCAGATAAAGGTGGAATATATTCACAACCAAATAATCAAGTCAATAAAATAACTCATGAATATCTTAGTAATAAATTAGGTATACCTAGAAATTATATTCAAATTCCAAATACAGAAGATTATAAAAGATTAAAATTAAATAATCATCAAATTACAAATAGAATTGAACAAGAAATAAGAATAATGAAAAATTTATTAATGAAAGAAATTAAAACAACCATTGAAAATTCAAATGCAGTACTTTTATCAAATAAAGATGAAAAAATAACAAATGATTATATAAAATCAAATTCTTTTATATTATGTGAAATTAAAAATACAAAACAAGGTACAATATATATTTGGAAAAGTTTTAATATTTTACCAATATATTTTTTATTACCATTAAATAAAAGAAGAGAAAGAAATTTAAAAAATCATTTGTTCAAGCTATTCTTGTTGAATCTTGAAGATAAAATTGACATATTATTTAAAATTAAATATGATTCCAAAAGAGATTTTCAAAAATTTATGAAAATTTTAACTAAAAATATTGGTCATACTATAAAATTTAGATTATGGAGATATTTTAAATCTATTAAATCAAATTTAAATAATAGATCTTCATTATCTTCAACTTCTCCAATTGCTAAAACTTCATCATTATCTTCATCACCTTTATCATCATCACCTACTTTTAGTTCATCTATTCAATTACCTTTATTAAAACAAAATTTTATTAAAAAAGATGCTATAATTTATCAACCTTTTAAAAATCAATTTTTTAAAAGAATTTATTGGATTAAAAAACCAAATAATAATAAAGTTTTAAGAAAAACTAATTTGAAAGTTAATTATGCTAATATTAATGATGAATTGATTGAATGATTTAGATGAATGAGAGGATTGAGATATTTGAGATGAATGAATGAATGATTAAATTTGGGGTTAATTGAATGTTGGGTTGGTTTTGGATTGTAATTCTGGTTTTTTTAATTGTTGTTGTTATTGTAGCATTTATAGTCTGTTTGAAATTGAACGTACATGTTTATCATTCTGGAATTTAAAGACAGTAGTTACCTTACAACTTTCATATCTTGTCTTTTGAAACATATTAGATCAATCGATTCTACGTGATTGAAGTAGTGTACATTACCTTGTTTAATATATTATAGCACAAAAATATTTTCATTTAAATACGAAGATGATTTGAAAAAAAAAATTTTACATGCAATTGTTTTTCTTTTATACCATCCATCTTTCAAATTGTTCAACAATGACAATAAACAATAGATTGAATAACATGGACATTAAAATAATGTTTATTTTGGTGTTGATGTAATTTGATTAATTCATATAGGAGATGAACAAAAAATGAAGTCAATCAACTAATGAATTTAGTTTGATGCAAGATTAAAGGAAGGAAGGAAATGAAAGAAAACCAAAAAAAGAAAAAGGAAAATTTTTTATAATGATGACAAAACGCTGTGCACCAGTCTGAGTACTCAACTGCATGACAGACCCAGTATATACCCAAATTTCTGATCTAAAAATTTTTCCTAATAATTTTTTTGTTTTGGTTTTTCTCAATAGCTTTTTTTTCCTTTTGCAATTGGTTGAAGTTTGAAGAAAATTTAAGATTGGATGGATGGTCCAATCTGGCATGATCAATTGGGCGGTGCGATGCCTCGCGTTGTAAGCTGAGTCAGGTGGAGCAGAATCAATAGTAATAATTTTTGATTTGAGCTTATAACGCGGGGCATCGAACCGCCCGTCCATCCAGTCTTAGATTTCCCAAAGTTCTTCGAGATTTTGGCTATAAACCTTTCCATCGAGATTGTAGATATGTACATCTACAGTCTCTATGGAATGGTTTATAAATTGGGAACAACTTCATGCTAATATATGTGGAGATGTGGAAACGTCGTTGGGCAATAGATATTTTCTAACTATAATTGATGACGCTTCAAATTGTATAAAGTGGAGTTTATTTAAATTTTCATATCTGTTGGTTGCCTGGATTCTGTTGGTTGTTTACATTGGCTCTATTAGCATTTTGAAAAGCATGGTGTTTATTTTTATTTGTTCAGCATGCTATTCAAAACGCTAATCGATCTATTGTGATGGACTCCAGATAATAATCAAATACTTCAAATCAGTATATCGATTCAGTTGAAGCTGTATTGAGAGCTTCAATTATAAAATGAGCGCCAAATTAATTCGTGATCCATGTCTGTTCTTTTGCAGCTTTACTAATCAATTTATATCTATAAACTGACTAGAATCATTGAAAGAACAGATAAGATTGTGAATTAAATTTGTACCACATTATTGTATGAAATCGAGTCCAGCAATTTATCATTAACAGTCAATAAAATTCATTCAACTGATTATTGTAAGAATTTGGTAAGATTTAGACTAGTATTTGTATAACAATCTTAGTAGAAACACTGAATAGATTTTCAACCCAGATTATGAACTCAAAGTCAAATTTCATTAGGAAATATCAAGATAATGAAATAAGAGAATATTATTTTCAGTACTCAATAAATGAGAGTAAAATACCATTTTACTTCTTTTGATTGATCTCGTGAATTCTGTTGCAAAACTAGTTCAATTAGACAAAATATATTTAGATCAAATCACGTAAATAACCATTATCAACTAAGAGTTAATGACATATAATTAGCGGATGCGTTATTTTATAAATAAGTATATGATCTCTTTAGATTATACTTTTTCATCTAATTTATCCAAATTGGTAAGATTGGATAGTACCTTAATTAATGTGCAAATTAATTAAATAGATCTAATTGAATTTGATAATTTAACCAAATTAAGAATAGTAATTGAATTCATTAAAGTAGAACTGTTACCTTTTTTTGAAACTAGGTTCTAGAAACATGTATAACGTATTTTTTTTCAAAACAAACTCGTCTATCTAAATTATTGTTCAAACCAATCTAAATTTAAAATAAAAATGAGTTAATTAGTTATAATCGATATAATTTATCCATTTTAAGTTAATTACTGGTTAATTCTATTTTGTAACGTATTTTATATTCTTAGATCTCAGACGAGACTATAAAGAAAAAAAAATAATCATGGCTTAAAAAGCGAATTCTCGAATTAAATTCTCGCGTGGTAGTAGTACGAAAGGGGACAAAAAAGAGAAATTAGGGGGAAGATGGAGAAGAAGGACAGACGTAAATAATAATAAATCTAAAACAATACGCGACCTTATACCAATTAATAATTTTAAATATTATATTAAAGTTATAAAAGATCTACATTATACTCTTTTAGTTGTTAAAATATACGTTTTAAATTTAAATTTTAAAACATTTTTAAGGAGTACGTCATTTGATTATAAGAATCTGTCGCGTGGATAGTAAGTTATATTCATTTACTTATTAATGTCAAATATTAGGTTTAATCTTTCTTGACGTTTGATTTCTTTCAATTTAACATGATATTGACAACAGAATTTAACTCTTTTTAGCTAATTAACATTTCAATCAAAAAATATGTAAATGAGAAACTTAAACTCAGCTACAAAAGTGAATTTTATTCTTCCGTGTTCTAGAGTGATGTAAATGTAATGGTTTTCTACTAGTAATGTACCGAGTTAGTGGTATATTATTAATTTGTAGTATCTCGATCTTAAACAAATACGAAACAGATTTTAAAAATTAATTGTTTGGTGTTATTTAATAATTAATCAAATTAGATTTTAAGTAAGGTACAACGTACACATACACACAGATACAATTAAACATAAAATCGCGTAAGAGATTTATTATATTTTATGTTTAAAGGGTAAAAATTATATATAAATTAAGGAGTTAAATGTCATAGGCAGTACAATATTATACTAATAATGGTGAGTAGGTACAGGGTATCATAACTAATAGTCACAATCAAGAATCTAGTTAAAAATTAATTCAATTTTTAAGAAGTCTAACGGTTTTTAATTTATGTTAATGTGTGTTTCAAAATTGTTCTAGATTCTAACTTCTAAAATTAAACGATTTTTTAACAGGACTATGTTTTAAATTAAAATGAAAGGAAAGAGTATACCACAATACCAAGAATAACGAGAGCTTAGTTACGTGATGAAGCCATACTCATTCACCATCATCTCTCTTTTTTTTAAAGCAAAAGTGGAGATCTCACTAGAATTATAATAATTATCGTAAGGTAAAGTGTTTGATTTAATGGTTGTTAAGTAAAGTGAAGTTAGAAATCTAAAGATTTTCAGCTGAAGATCTTATTACTCTACTAATATTATTTTATTAGTATATCTAGTATATGTCTTGATATGTATGATAACTTAGTTTATTAATTTCCTACGAGAAAATAAAATAAAACCATTTCTTTTTTGTACTTAAATGATTTAACGATGATTTTTATTTATTTGGTGTTTCAAAATTTAAAACGCGATTTAAATTTAATTTAAACTTCGTTTATTCATAAAATATCCCTTTACACCAAACAAACTATGGATATAACGTGTTTTTAGAGTTATAGACACATGGATAGTCCAATAGTAGCATCTTTTAACTCTATCTTTGAACAGAAAATGAATCACTCAACCTGGTTCAATCAATGTTACTCCTTGTTTCGTTGTAGTTTTAAATTAATATTATTTAATATTTATTTATTTCTCGTGTAAGGTATTTTAGATTTTGTGTGATTATTATTGTTTTATAATTTTTCAATTATTATACTCCTTTAAGAATTTATTTAAAATAATATACCCATGATAAATATATATATATACCAAGGGTAAGGTCATAAATTCTGAAAAAAATATCTACCATTCTTATCTTTTCATTTATCACTTATCAAACTTTCAAATTTTCATACTCAACAACACACTATACAACAAACTAACTCCTCAAAAATGGTTTCATCAATTGACTTACAAGCATTAAATATTTTCCTTAATGGTCCAATCACTCATGATATGATTCATAAATTAGTAGTAGCAACATTACAAGTTATACCATGTAAAGATACAAAAACTCAAACTTATACAACAACTAACAATACAATAAAACAATTACCAAGTTTAATGACATTTTTAACAAAATTAATAAAATATACAAATGTTTATACAGGAACATTAATGGCTACTTTAATATATTTAAAAAAATTACAATTAAAATTACCAAAAAATGCTCAAGGTTTACCATGTACAAGACATAGAATTTTATTAAGTTGTTTAATATTAAGTAGTAAATTTCATAATGATTCATCACCAAAAAATAAACATTGGGCAAAATATACTGATGGATTATTTAATGTAAAAGATATTAATCTTATGGAAAGACAATTAATTTATTTATTAAATTGGGATTTAAAAGTTTCAAATGATGAAATGATTGAAAGTTTAGGTTCATTCTTGGATCCAATCAAAAATCAAATTTTAAAACAAGAAAAAATTAAAATTTGGAAAAGACAACAACAAATTGAATTACAATCTCAAAATCAAGCTTTACAACAACAAAGACAAAGAGATCAAAATCAAAAACTTTCATTATCATCATATTCACCATCAACTTCATCCGTTATATCATCAGTTTCTTCAACTTCCTCAACTACTTCATCAAACCCACCAACTAGAAACAATTCATTTAATAACAACAACAACAACAAAGAAAATCCACTATATAATCAATTACATTATAGACAAGATTCAACAAGTTCAATAAATTCAATGAATTCAATGGATTCAAATTATTCATTAAATTCTTTAACAACATCAATTTCTTCAAATTCTTTATCAACACATTCAAACATAGCTAAAAAAATAGATAATTTTAAAGTTGATCCAATTATAGAATTTACTGCAATGAAAGAAGAAATTGAATTAAATGAATTATTAAAAAAATTTAATAATAGTTCAATTAAAGTTTAGAATACTATTTAACACGTTCAATTAAAAGACAAAGATAATGCTGGTTCATTTCTAATTTATACTATGGTTTCATTTCGTACAAATACAATCAAACACTTTCATTAGGGTTTATTTTATTATTTAACTCACTCGGTTATTATTTATATAGACTATTATTATTTTTTGGGGAGTACTTTTATATTTTAAAATATATATACAATATTTCGTTATTTTCAGTGCTCTGTAGATTCAGATTTATTACAATTCTTGATCTACATAATAGGTAACTCTTACTCTTACAAAATCCACAAGAAATCGAACAAAAGAAATGAATTAAGGGAATGGAAATCAGATAAAAGAAATTAAGTAAAAGAAACTTAAAGAATCATGTATGATTATGTAGGTCCTCAACCTTTTTTTATTTGGATCGGAATTTATTAAATTTAACCAGATCAATGGTTCATAAATAATATGAAAATATTATTTTGGTTCGTTTTTGAAATTTGAGTTATATCTAATATTTGTAATATGTAGGTACGGATTTGCACCCTGCATGCATACGATATCTATGAATCTTGGTGGAAAGTACATCCAGTTTGAAAATATTGAAAATGCTTACACTGATCCTCTATTTGCTCTTCATTTTATGCCTCTATATTTGAAATAGCTGAAGAATAAAGCCAAATCCCTTGTTTCTATCATTTTTTGAAGATTATCGTTTCTGAATTTTACTTGTATCTAGTAACAAAACGGAATTTAAAATCTGAAAGATGATTGATGTGGAAAATAATGGTAAGAAGACATCATCAAAAGTTCAATGGTACGTTGTGTTAAATAAACACAACCAATTAACCCATATCGTGGTTTACCACCACCTCTTTTGGATCACAGTAGGAAGGTTGGGAACAACTTACACTAAATTTTTGATGATTGACTTCTTCTTACCATGATCTTTCACATCAGTTTCATCTTTTGATGCTTGATCTTTATTTGGTTTCGGATTCTTTATGACATTGTAGGGAGGCTGATTCAACCATTTGGGACCTATTGAGATTTAACAATTGGAAACTTTTTATACATATGAAATTTTTTGAAACGTGTGGATGATGCAATTGCATGAAACTTATTTTGAAATCTAGAAGTACAGTATCAGTAGATAAGTCAACATAGTATAAGACTAAGCGCAATACATGATCAAACAAAAACAGAATAAACAGCCGTATGTGTATATCTTTCGTCATTCCATTTAGACTATTCCCATTTATAGACTACCAGTTAGTAGTGAAATTCGGAATTAGGTAGCATTTACCATACAAAATTTTATCACCGTTTATTGGTGCAGTAAAATTCACTTGGTAGCGAAATCTGTTTTAAGTAAAGTGCGGTGTTACGATTACGAAATAATAAACAATATCATTAACAATCTATGGAGTTAAAAGATTTACAACAATCATTAACATCAGCAACATTGAAATTCCGTTATACTGTGTTACTTATACCGCTTGATATATTCACGTTTATTCATAACCTATTTTCAAAACGGTTTTTGGTTAAACGAAACCTAAACAGTTGAGATCAAAAATCATGGAAACGGTTTTTAGATTAAATAAGGAACAAGATAATAATTCATCAAATCCACATCAATTAAATCAGACATCTGAAGATCAACAAAACCATAAGAATCATCAACAACAATCTAAATCATCAAAAGATCAACCTCAGAAACAAAAAAGAAATAGATTATCCCTAAATTGTCTTAGTTGTAAAAAAAGAAAAATAAAATGTGATAGAAAACAACCTTGTTATTCTTGTATAAAATATGGTTCAATATGTCAATATCAACATATAACTTGGAATAAATCTCAACAACTTGGTGGTGATCAATTTTTAGTTGAAAGATTAAACGCTCCAATTACTGATACAACTCCAAAACGTTCTAAAAATATTGAAGATAATAACAACCAACAACAAGAAGAACCCAAAACGAAAAAGAAAAAAATTGATCATGAACAAGTACTAAATAAAACTACTCAAAATCATGATAAAGACGATGTTTATGCACAATTAGATTTTTTGAAAACTAAATTAAAAGAATTAGAAACTACTGTGATATCGAAAGATGAGTCTTCATCACCACCGAAAAATATTCAATTTATACCTGAATGTCATCAATTCCAACAATCAAATTCAACAACACAACCTTTAAACTTAAATTCAAATACAAATACAATTCCAAAACCTAAACCAAAACCAAAACAAGCTTTTAATTGGGAAACATATTCATTAAATTCATCAAATCAAACATTAATAGGAATAAATCCATATAATGAATCCAAACCTCAAGAAACAATTAGTTTTTTTAATGATTATTCATCAATTTATATGCAAGATGAAAATAGAAGATATAATCATGGTCCATTTACATGGTTATCATTTTTAAAAAAAGATCCTGCATTAAATTTAAGTTGGAAATTTTTACAACATTTAAGATCTGAAAATAGAAGTATTTTAAAAAAGACTCCAAGAAATGTTAAATTACCTATTTGTACTCCTTCTTCTCATGTTCACACTAAATCAATTGAAGAGGGAGAAGAAGGGGAGACTGGAGAACAAGGGGAAAATGAAAAAGAAGGAGTTGAATTGCAAAGAACCAGAACCAGAAGAAAATCGGAAAAGGGATCTAATAAAACTTCTATTGCTAATAGTCCTATACTGTCATTACAAGATCCTAAAATTGATGATGATTTTAGAGAAAAAGCTATTGATAGAGATGGATATAATGATTTAAGATTATATGGAAATATTAAAACTAATTTTAAACAACTGGAATTAAGAGGTGGTAGAATTGGTGGTAAAGGAATTAATGGTAAAAGAAAAGGAATAATTTATGGAGAATTTAAAAATAAACGAGGTTTTGTATCTGAATCAAATCTTACTAATAAGAATGATAGTTCAAAAAAAGAAACTAATAAAGATGATGCTGAAACTCCTTCAAATTGTACGCAACATCATGATAACAACCATGATCATCATCATAAACATGGGGATAGTGGTAATGGTCGTCGAAATCATCATCACCATAATCACGGAGAAGATTCCAAACATTGTTGTTCAAATTCAAAAGTAATGTCTTATGGAAAAGGTAAAATAGAAGAAGAGTTAAATCTTATAGAAAATTTAAAAAATTATTTACCAAATCAAAAAATTATATGGATATCAATTGATTTTTTTTTTAAATATTTATATCCTTATATACCAATATTAGATGAATTTGAATTTACAAAAGAAATGGAAAGATTAATTGGACCACGAGGATATAAAGAAATTCAAATTGAAGATTTAAATATTGAAAAAAGATTAGATTTTGCATTTTTGGGAGTTTTATTTATAATTATTAGATTTGCTCATATTTCTTTAATTTCAAATAGATCATCAAATAATATTTATAATTCAGAATTTTTTAAATCTGAAAATTTAAAATATATTTTAGAAAATCCACCAGATTTAATGATTATTGAAAAAGCAAAATTATGTTTAAGTCAATTTGATTTATATAGAAGAACTTCATTAATTGTTTTACAATTAACATTTATTATAAGATTACATTCATTATTTTCTCCTGAAGATGGTGATGGAGCAGATGGATCAGATTCTCAAATTTATACTGCATTATCTATTCAGATGGCTTTAGCTATAGGATTAAATAGAGATGGATCAACTATAAAATTTGATGATATAAAAGAAGATTCAAAATTACAAAATTTACATCGTAAAATTTGGTTTTTTATGATTATATGTGATTTAATCCAAGGTTATCAATATGGTAATCCAATGTGTATAAATGAATCAATGTATGATACAAAATTACCATATTTTGAAAAATCAAATAATAATATAAAAGATATTGAGTTAGAAAAACATGTTATTGGAACATTTGCATATTTTGAAAAATATCATTATAAATTAGTTGACATATTATCAGCTTGTTTAAATTTAAAAAAACCAATTGAAATATCAAGATTAACTGAAATGATTACAGATTTAGAAATTTTTTTAAATGATAATTATGGAATATTGAAATTTTTTTTAATACCTTATGGAGAAGATAATTATGCTTATCCATTTATAAAAGTAATGAAATGTAAAAATTATATAAATATGAAAATGTTTATGAATTTAATTTTTTATCATTTGTTTTTATATTATGAAAAACAAGCAAAAAATAATATACCAGAAGCTAATAATTTAGCATTTTTTTATTTAAAAAAATTGATGAATATATTTTACGGTGAATTTTTTCCATATATTTTTCAATTATTATTTAATAACAACAAGAATTTTGGTACTTCAATAACTGTTGATTTAATATTAAATCCTTCAATTCAATCAATGTTACATAAAATTTCACAATTTACATTTGCGATATTAATAAGATTAAAATCAACTATATATACAATGAGATATATAAATGAAAAACAGCATCAACAAGGTATAGTCTTGGGAGTAAATTTAGAATATAAAAAAAAGTACCTTAAGTTAGTTAAAATTTGTCAATTCTTGGAAAAATTTAGTGAAATTTGTGTTATGGCAATGTCAAGATTAAGTCAAAGATATTATTATGCTTGGAGAATTTCAAAAGCTCATTCATATATAAGATCAAATTGTATATTAAATGATGAATTCATGAAATATTTTGAACCACAGGAGCTTTATCAATTTTTAGATTGTAATGATTCTCAATTAAATGAAATTATAAATATTTGTGAAATTAATATGAAAAAATTTACAATTTTTCAAAAACAAAATTGTATGTCTAATAATTGTAATGAAAATGATGAATCAATTAAGAAAAGAGAATTTGAAAAAAATGGAAATGAAAATAATGATAATGAAAATGATGGTGATGATTCAAATAATCAAGATAATTCAAATCTTTCACCTCCTAATTTACATACAAATGAAACATCACCAACCACAAATTCAGAATTAAGTAAACATCCAAAAACTCCAACATCAATAGATATTGAAAATAATAATAAGGTTGATATGAACAATAACACAAAATTACAAGAAGGTGATATAGTTGAAAATAATATATTAGGATTTCCACCACAAGATGCAATTATATCAAATCCATTAACAACAGAATCTTGGTCATTTTTAGATGATTTTAAATTTATGAATTCTGATGAAATTGATAAATTATGGATAAGTATGAAATTAAAATATGATAATAAATCTTCAAATAATAATAATAACCCAAACAATAATAACCTGGATCATACTAAAATCGATAATAATAATGTAAATTTAAATAATGATCAAATTAATTTAACAAGACATAATAGTGAACCAAATTATATAGGTTCCAAAACATCACCAATTTGGTCAATAAATTCATCAAGTACAACTCCAAGTATTAATTTACCAATAAATCATCAAGATCATCAACAACAGCAAGCACAACAACAAACTCATCAACAACAACAACAACCATCATTATCAAATTTTAATTCTCCAATATCAATTCAAAATTTATTAAGTAATAAGATCCAAACACCTCAATTACAAACCAATCATCAAATGAATTCAAATTTTCAAAATTTACAAACTTCAAATTCTCAACCACAACAACATGCAAATCAAATTAATCAACAATCACAACAACAACAACAACAACAATTAGATAATAATTTTATTGATGTTGAAGCATTAAAAGAATTTGATTTATTTGATAGTTTACCATTAGAAGAAATGTTAGGAATTATAAACAATGATTAAAAGACTTTACTTTCTTTTATAGCTTTTTGATATAATTAACTTAGACTTTTATAGACAATTTGTTCATAAAACAATAATAATACATTTTTATTAATTATAACCACAACCTATTAATTATACACTTGATAATAATACAAACTTTATCTTACTCTCTATATCCTTTTTTAAAGTCCTAATAAACCATCAAAATCTCCATAAATATTAAATAATCTAATTAAATCTTCATTACAAGCCATTGGATCTAAATCATTATCATTTAAATTATTTAAATTATTAAAAATTTTATCATCATCAAAAAAACTAAGGATTGAAGTTGATGAACCACCACCAAAACTTGAATCTAATCCAAATAAATTTAAATCATCTTCTTTATATTCATCAATATTAAAATATTCATTCGTGCCTTCTTCATTCTTGAAATGATTTGTTAAATTTAATAAATCATTATTTTCATAACTACCTCTATGATCATTTAATATTATACCTTTTGCTTTTAATCTTTCGGCTTTTAATTTATTTTGTTCATCTTTTGCATTACGCAATTGTGAACATAATTTACATAAATGTTGTAATTCAGCAATTGTAAAAAATTCAATCATATTTGTCCCCTGATGGAAAAATGATTGATCACTAATAGCTTTTTCAAAAAATACATCTGGATTTTCAACACATTGTCTTAATATAATATATGTCATTATATATAATCTATAACTATTAATATAAGTTCTTGATAATTTTTTAAAATTTCCAACAAATAATTCTGCTTCAATTAATACCATTGTAAATAAAGTATCCATTACTTCTAATCTTGGTATAAAACTTGGTTCTTTAAATACTTTAAATGATAAATCCTTTTTTTGATGTAATAATCTAACAAAAAAACTTGTTAAAAATGAATGAGTTTTATTCATATATCTTTCATTTGCTGATGTTAATATATAATCATAATGTTTACCAAATAATTCAACTGAATTATCTAATACATATGACATTATATAAACTATTTGAACAACACTTTTTATATAAATTTTAAATAATTCAATACCTGCATTCATTGACGGTGTTTTAGATTCATTATATTCATTTTCATAATGTATTGCAATCATATAATATAATCCAGATAAATTAGTTCTTAATTGTATAAATATACAATATTTCATTACTTTCATAAAAGTTTCTTCATGTTCAATGGACCCTACTTCCCAACCATCTTCTTCACTTTTTGGATTTATCTTGGCTGGTTTACAAATTTCAACTTTAAAAAAATCTTTACCAAAAAATTCAAAAAATATTCTTTCTAAATTATTTGTATCTGATAAAATATCCATAACTTTTGGTTTAACAGACATATTACAAATTTTGGAAACTAATTGTCTATAATATTTATATATCAATATTGTTTTTTTAATAAATTCATTTAATTGTCCAGATTTGTCCTTGGATTCATAAGGTATATGAACATCACTTATATCTAAATTCATTAAATTTAAATTTGTTCCATTATGTATTGAACTAACTGCATCATTTCCTATGATATAATACCATAAATATCTCCAAGTTTTAATTAATCCTGGATTTTTTGTTATAACATCATGAGTTAAATAAGTAGTTGGATCTCTATTTAATCCTATTGATAATGCATGTCTTATAGTTATACCTAATAAAATTTGAGAATCAGCTCCACATATTCCATGACCATCATCTGGAGCATTTTCTTTATAAAAATATAATAATGATAATAATTGAACTAATTTAAAAGAAGATTTTGATGCATTTAAACTATTTCCAATACATAAATCAATAGCTTTTCTAAAAATTGTTGATGTTATAGGTTTCATATTTTCAATTATGGATAATTCTTTTTCATTATAATCATTATAAACATTATCATTATGAATTAATGTCATATAACCTAATTTTAAAATTAATAAAAATATACCTAAAGTTCTTAAATCATTATCATTTTTAATTTTTAAATTATTCCATTTTTCATGACTAAAAGCTGGAAAATTTTTTAATAAATTTTTAACATCAACTATAAGGGAATTTTCATCAATTATTGGAACAAATGGATAAACATATTTAAAAAAACGACAAAATAATTGAAACAGATTATATTGATCTGGTAAAATTGATGTAATATATTTTTCAACCATTGAATAATATTGTTTTTTATCATTTGTTGCTAGTAAAGTTAATTCAAAGGTTGGGATATTTATAGTTGGTTGAGATTCATTATTTAGTTGATTATTATTATTACTTGCATTATTGCTGTTATTATTTCCAGCCCCAGTGACGAGATTATTTGGTGAAAAATCATCAATTGGTGAAGATATATTTAATGAATTATTTGCTTCAGTTCTTAAATTATTAATGGCAGTTTTTGATAATTTATTTAAATCACCACCACCTTCATTTTTACCAGAATCACCATCACTTAATCCAGGAATTCCTTCCATTGGACTAGTTTGATTTTGTCCAACTTTTGATTTCTTATGAGCAGGCGATGAATAATCAAGACTTCTTCTACCTGATGTTAATGAACCATTTGAATTTCTTCTTTTTCTTGTATTATCACTTTCTATAAAAACAGCCATTTCTCCAGTTTTAAATAAATGAACTAAAAAATTTCTTAAAATTGTTATAAATGGATCTAATTTTGTTAATCCAATATATGAAAGATAACCTTGTAATTGACCATTTGGACCTTCAGAACTTAATGATAAACTTGCATTTGAAAATACATTGATTCTATCATCGGGACTTATTTGTAATGATGAATTCGGTCCTAATGGTATAGATACTAAAGGGTTTGATGAAATTGAATCTTTATAATTTGGAGAATTGTTTGATTGTATAGAAGGTGTTTTACCTAATGAATATGATGCAGGGCTGGAAATTGCATTACCTGCTTTATTATTAACATTATTGGTGTTGTTATTATTATTGTTATTACCATTATTATTGCTATTATTATAATTTGGAGGAGTTATTCCAGAATCAGCGTTAATAGATTTCAATTTTGTTAAAGGAGGTGTCATAAAATTATTCCCAGTTGGTGATGCATTTGTCATGAAATTATTCGGTGAAGGTATACTTAATCTTGATGATGAATTCCTATGCTCAATATGATGGTTATTATTATGCGTTGCTGTAATGGAGGATGGCCCTGAAGGAGGTTGTGGTAAAGGTAATGAATTGATCGAAGAAGAAGAAGTTGGAGGTTGATACCCTTTGAATGATGATTTCGGTGGACTTGTTAATTTTGGTTTACCATTATCTTGTGAATTCCTATTTGAATTAGTTGAATTTGGGATAGGTAATTGAGGTGGAACCTTTGTAGTATTAGGTAATGATGAATAAGACGGACTTTGACCTGGAACAGGATACAATGAAGCAGATGGCAGTGGTTGATGGTTTGATGAATATGAAGAATGTGAATGAAGTGGTGCTGGTGGTGGAGGTGGTTGAGGTACAGGTAGTGGAGGTGGTTGCATATGATGTTGGTGTGAATGATTATGTGGACTATTATAAGTATGATTATTTATTCCATTAGTTGTGTTATTACTTGTACTATGATTCATTGGATCTGATGAAAAAGGTGATGGAGGAATTGGATATTGAGGGTGAAGTGGTGGTTGCTGAAAATGAGGGGTCGGCCTTGAATTTCCTTTTTGATATGATGATGAGGATTGAAGTGGAGGTTGTTGTTGTTGATTCAATGGACCAGGTGAATTATATTGTTCATTATAAAATGGAGGTGCTGGAGGAGGATGAGGGGTATGTTGTGGTAGCTGATGTTGTTGTTGTAGTGGTTGTTGATGTTGCGGAAGATTTGGTTGCTGATGTAGTTGTTGTTGCTGATAATCCTGTTGATATTGATAATTTTGACTTAATCTTTGTTTTGAACTATGAGTTTCATAATGACATAAATGAGCTATTGATTTTTTAATACATGATCCACAAACTGGTTTTGCTTTATCACATTTTGATTTTCTTTTTCTACAAACTGAACATGAAGCAGCTAAACGATTTCTTTTTTGTTTTTGACCACTTGGTTTAGATGGTGGTTCTTGTGTATTTGACATTTGAATATCACTTTGTCAAATTACTTCAGATGATATTTGGTAAGTTGTTTGGTCGGATAATTCAAAAAATTTAATAAAAATAATATTTGATTGTAAAAGTGGAATAATAATTGTTTATTACAACTAAATTAAGGTTTAACAAAATGGGTGACAGAAGCTACCAAATTACTACTGTATAAATTTTCACAAGACTTTATCAAATACATGTTTAAAAAGAAGATACTCAAGCTTTGGTTTGATGAGTGCAATTGTATGAAATCTTGGTATAGACGAGGGATTTACAACTAAAATCCTTTAAATATTGAAGGAGTTACACCAATAAGTTTTATAATTCAATGTAGTCCATTTTTTGTTTATAATTTGAATTCGCTTAATTAAGATTCATTTTCGGAGTTTTTTCACTATACGTTCAAATTAAGAAATTTGATAGGGAAATGTAATTTGTATTAAATTGTCTACTGATCATCCTCACCTTTGTAAACTTTGTTAAGCTTAATTCACCATCAAACGTTTGTAAACTTTGATGTTTTTACATTTTGATTGTTTTAGACAAAAAAAAAAAGAAAAAGGTTTTGAAAGTTTATTTTAAACATAACAACCTCATGACTTCTTGGACCAACAAATTGGAAATGAGGAGTATGTTGACAAAGTTAAAGATGGGATTAATTCAATAATATATTTGAATATTAAATTCCATAAATTTATAGAACTTCATTCAATGAATTAAAAAATAGGACCCTTGTTTTGTAATTAATTTTGTTAACTCCTGATCATACATTATCAAAGATTTTGTGGGGAGAAGTCAAGTATCAGATATTTGGTAGCTTGTGTCGTAAAACAATTTTGATGAAATTTCAGTGACAAGTTTTAATTTGAGACACTCCAAAAAATATAGGACGTGTTTGTTTATACAAAATTAATAATATGAGAGTATACGCGTATAATCTATCATCAACTTTGTATTAATATTTTTACAACCAACTAATATTAAAGAAAACACCACCTTATATTCAACGTTGATCGTGGATTAGCATAGCTCATTAACTCAGTATTTAATAATCTTATACGAATAGATGAGTGATTCAGAAACAGATTCAAATATTGAAGATGATTATCATAATTTAGAAGAATTTGAAGATTTTATTGAATTTAGTGATGAAGAGAGACCTATTGTAATAGATGAAAAACAATTATCAGAAATAAACTCACATAAAAATAATCCAACCGTCATAAATGTTGATGATGAGGAAGAAGAAGAAGAACCTGAAGAAGATAAAATTAGAACTTTAACTACAACTTTAAAACCAAATGAAACTCAAGCTCAAAAATTATTAAAAGCTCATATATCTGTTTTAATTTCAGCTTTAGGTGGTATAGATTATGCATCAGATATAAAACCATCCCCATATAAATTAGGACATGATGCTTTAGCATGTTTAAAAGATATTAAAAGATGGATAAAAGCAGTTGATGAAAAACAAAATAATTATGAAGTTGCATTAGCTTGTGCAGAATGTGGTTTAATACAAAATGATTTAATAATAATATTAAGTCAATGGGAATCAAAAATGCAAAAAAAACGACCTATCAAGAATAAAATGTCAATGGAAAAAATTATGTTATCATGTTTAGAAATTTTGGTATTATTAACATGGCCAATTGAATTTAGTAATAATTTATCAGATAATCAAAAATTATTATATACAAATATTAAAAAAAATCATGTAATATATAAAAAACATATTTTAAATTATAATGATGGTCAAACTTTAAAAGCTATTATTAGATTAGTTTTACCAGTTATTGCAAAATCTAAAATTGATAGAGAACCAAGAGATAATCAAATATTAAGGTTAGTATTATATCTTATACGGAATCTACTAGCAATAGAACCTCCTACATCATCAGTATCTTCAAAATCTTCTCATAAATCAATGGTTGCAACTGCTGATTTACCAGCTGGTGTAACACAAGATGATATATCAATAAATAAAATTTTAAGAATTTTTAAAAAAAATAAAGTGTTAATGCTACTACTAACGATATCTGGTTCCATAGGAACAGAATTTGATAAAGATTTATTTGGAGAAATTTGTCTTGAATGTATATATTTAATGGTTAAAGGTTTAAATTCAAAAGATGTATTACAAAAACCTCCACAAGATGAAAATATTGTAAGTGCTTCAGCTCCAATAGCTCCAATATCAACTACCGTGGGGTTACAATTATCAGATATGTTAGCTACTGAAGCTAAAAAGAAACAAGCACATACTTCAAATATTGCAACAAGACATGGAAAATTTGGTACTTTATTATCAATTCGATCTTCAGATTCAAATTCATATGTTGTATCAGGAGAAGAAGCATTAATTGGTACAGATGGAACTATGGACAAATTAGATAAATCAAAAACATGGCAAAATAAATCTCATTTTAAATATGATTCAGATGATTTTATAAAAACAACTACTCCTGTTTATTTAAATAATGAAGGTAGAATTTTATTAAATAAATTTATTGAAGAATTTTTATTAGAAGGATGTTTTAATAATTTAATTGAAATAATGGCATCTAAATTAACAAGTCAATCAGAATATTCACAAACTGATGAATTATCAAATGCAAGTTATTTTTTCACTATTTCATGGTTTTTAAATTATCAACGTGAACATATAAATTTAAATGGTTCAAAAAATTATGATTTTGGTTCTGTTAGAGCTGCATTAAGTGAAATTAATTTTATATTAATAGTATCATATTTTAGAGATTCTTTTACAAATAAATTATGGAATTCATTACATGTTGCAATGATTTGTTTTAAAGAATTATTACAAATTTCAAATTCAATTTTTGGTAAACAAAAATTACAACAAAATGAATATGATGACGATAATGAAGTAATAATTCAACATGAAATAGATAGAGAATTAGCTGAAGGTATAATTAGAAAATTATTTTCATTTAATGATTTTTTAAATATTTTAGTTCAAATTCCTCAAATTGCATTTAAACATTCCCCTAAATTTCTTGGTGAATCAATAAAAGTTATAACCATTATTTTAAAATCATTTGAATCATTTGCAAAAGAAGATTTACAATTATATGTACAAACTAAAAGAAGACAAAAAAGACAAAATAAATCAAGAATTAATGATTTAGATAGGGATAATGAAAATAAATTATCAAATGCCATTTATGAATCAGATGAAGAATTAGTTAAAGAAAATATAAAAGAAGTAACAAGAGAAAGAAAATTAAATTTTGCAAAAACTGAAATTAGATTTTTTAATCAATCAATTGTAACATCATATATTGAATATTTATCAAGATATCAAGATTTAACTCATGAAGATATTAAAATTTGTATAAGTTATTTTCATAAATTATTTGTTATAAAAAAGGATTATAATGGATTATTTAGATTAGATTTTTTACAATTATTATCAAAATTAAAAAATCATTTACCAAGAGGTTCATCAATTAGAAATAAAATTGAAGAATTTATTTATTATTTTATGAAAAAATTTAAAATTGCCCTTACAAGATTTCCTAATATTATCGAAATTTTATTTCCAAGAATTGAAGAAAGTTCAACTAAATGTTATTTATCAACTGGTGAATTATATGAACTTGATTATCTTAATGATAAATATAAGATTAAAGATAAAAATGGTGATTATGTTCGTTTGAATGGATTTGGTAATGATGATGAAGAATATCGGGGAAATGATGATGATGATGATGATTCAGAAAATGAAATTGCATTTGAAATTGCTGCAAATCCAAATTCAAATAATAAAAATGGTACTGAACTTGATGAATTGGATGAAATAGAACAACAATTAGAATTACATAATAAGTCAGATCGACCTAGAAGAAATATAGAACCAGGAAAAGCTCAAAAAAGAAAATCAAAAACCATACCAAAGACCAATAATAAAACCAAAACTAAAGCTAAAGCTCCTTCAACTCAAATTAGAAGAAGAAAAGTACCAAAAGATTTAATAGAAGATGACGATAATAATTCATCAAATCATCAAATAAAATCATCAGAATTTATAAATGAATCAGATGATAATTCAGATGATGAAGAATTTTTTCAAAGAGAAGAAATATTAAGAAATTTATTAAATTCAAATCAAAATATATCAAATGATTTAAAATTAAAAGAAATTAAAAAAATGTGGGATAATTTAGCGAAAAATTCAGGTAATAATTTAAATGTTTCTAAAGTTATTGATAAGGTTGTTGAAGAAGTTTCTTTATTTGTACCTGAAGATGAAGATGATGAAGAATATGATTATGATAAAAATAAAGATAAAGATGAAGAAGTAACAAAGAGTGATGATGAAGTTAGTCAAGATGAAATAGATACAACAAAGAATGATATTGATAATTATGATAATAGTGAAAAAGATAAAGAATCTGATAATAATTCAGTTGATTCTGATTTAGAAGATAAAGAATTATCACAAAATTCATCTAATACATCAGCTATTGAATCAGATACAATTTTAAAAAGATCGAGAATAACGGATGAAGATGAAGATGAAAAAATACCACAACAACGAGATTTACCTTCAAGAAAAAGAAGAGCAATCATACTTGATGATGAAGATGAATAGAACCCATTTCTAGAGTCACTCATATTAATAAATAAAATGCAAATGATATGTATTTAATGCTTTTCTTTTTTCTCTAATTAAAGTCTATGTAGGTATATCTTTTTTCTAGTCAACAACGCAATGATCACTTTCATCTTTATTATTTATAGCATCCATAATAGTCATTCCAGAACTTATAAACATAATAGCAAAACCAAATATAACACAACTAATACAGGGTAAAAATTTTGAAATTAAAAAATTTCGTTTTTCTTGTTTATCTAATTTTGACCAATTTCCACCTAAATTTTTATAATTTAATTTTAAATAACATAATGGTGGTAAAATATATGCCATAAGACTTGCTGATGTTGCACCAATTAATTCTAATATAATACCTAAATTACAAGTAAATAAACTAACTAACATTGAACTAAATACTAAAAAAGTAGTTATTAAAAAATGTTGTATTTTTGATAATTCAAAATCTGAACTTGTTAATCCTTGAGTAGCTGCTTTTTTACTTAGGAGAATCTCCTTTATTACATCTCTTACTACAAATATTTCCAAGGGAAAAGTAGTTAACATATTTAAACCAAAACAAAATCTTGCTATATTTATCCAATTATCATTACTTTTAAAATTATTTAAAATATTTCCCTTTGTATTTGATTTAAAATTTATAAAACCATTTATTCCCATAATCATACAAAAAATCATTGAAATAATACATGATAAATGAGTTAATTTTTTAAATTTTTTTAAATTTTTATTTGATATTGATTGATAAATAAACATTGTATTATGATGACAAACTAATGCAAAACTTATAACTGATATACCTTGAAAAATATTTTTATTAATTAAAAAATCAGATATTGAAATATCACCTCTTAATTCAGATGATACAAATGGTGCTCGAATTAAAGTTAATAATACAATAATAAACATTCCTAATAATGCAAATGCTGAAGCTTTTGCTAATTTTGAAATATCACGATTTAAACTTAATGGATATGATATACATATTGTAAAAATCAGTATAATAAAATTTCTAGATATAATCCAATTCCATTGATTATTTTCAACTATACTATTTGGTAAAAAAATTCTTATAACATGAGGAATTGTATCTCCTATAATAACACAAAATGCCATACATCCACCATATGCAAAAGAACATATAGAAAATAATAATATAATTTTACCACCCATTCCAAAACTCTTATAAACTGTATCTTGATAAGATTTTGTATTTGTTAATATTGAATTTTTAACTATAAGAATTAAAGTCCAATCAATTAAATAAGTTAATATAATCATTACAACGATTCCACCAATTAACCCTGAATTTTTAAAAGCTAATGGTTGTCCAATTATTCCTGCTCCTAATATTGAATTTGTCATATTCATAAATGCCATTTTCATATTTGATGAACCACCTTGATCTTGAGAGGAAGTTTGTGTATTTGATGCAGTTGTAGTTATATCATCTTCTTCTATTGATATTTCATAATCTAAATTATTTAAAGTCTCGAGTTCAAATTCTTCAGAATTATAATTATTATTATCTTGGTTAAAAATTTCATTATCATTTGATCTATTGTTATGCTTATAATTGTTGGTGTTGGTTGAATCTAGGTTTGATTCATCTGGAAGTAAGGTATTACTAACTGATGTCAAATCATCCGTCTGATCATGAACACTCTGATTTAATGATTTATATTTTTGATTGTTCGGCACTTTAGAACTCATGATATTTATAGTTATGATTTAGCTTTTGATAATGAAAGTTTCGTAATTTAAATGATTGATACTATATGACTGCTAACATTAAGGCTTTCAGGAGAATATTGTGAATTAAAAATGCAGATGAAGTGAATATATTTCCAAACTAATGGTCTTTTTTATGTTGTAGAATGTTTCAAAAGTTAATCTCTAAAACCAATTTTCATATGTTTTGTGTTGAAAAATATTTTTAGACCGTTTTTCATAAGCCGCAAATTCTATAGCCTACAATATGTTGCAAATTCATTGATTGGTGTTGATTAAAGATAAGACAAATTGATCCAATCTCCAATTAATACGAAACCGTACTGTTTACCAACTCATTCAGCTTCAGACCTTAAACAATTATTTCGCACAGTATTAAATTTAGAGCTCTTGGGTTAATCTCTGCCACCCTGCAGTATGTGCCTATTGTAAACCAGAGAGAGATACAAATAATAACAATCTATTCAGTTTAGATGAAAATGATGTTAAAAAAAGTTGATTCATAAAGTCTCGAGATCTAGCTGGATTTTCCTATTCCTTGTCCAAATTGTGAATACCATATTAAATTACCCCCTTATCATTGATCTAAATTCTATTACCCCCTAAAATTTTAATTGAAACACAAAACTGTTGTTCTTTCTTTCTACTAAAAAAAATGATATGCAAAGGAAATGATGTTTTACTTTATATTTAAGTACATCATATCCTTTATTCATCACAACTAAAACCAACTACAATAACAACATAATACAAAAAAATGGTGGGACGACAATCTAGTACTGGTAGTAATCATAAATTTAATAATAAAAATAAAAAAAGATTTATAGATAGAAAAGAAGCCAAAACACTAGATATTCAAAGAGCATTAACTCATAGAGCTAGATTAAGAAAGAATTATTTTAAATTATTAAAAAAAGAAGGAATAGATGAACAACCTAAAAATGAAATAGATGATGCAGAAGAACAGCAGGAGAGTAACGATGTTGATGATTCACAAAGTGATAGCGAAGATAATGAACAGGAGGAAGAACAACTAAAACCCAAAAAATCAAAACCTTCATCATCCAACAAGATAAATCCCAAAGAATTGACATATGCAGAAAAAGCAGCAATAGCAAAAGAAAGAAGATCAAAAATAAGACATGATAAATTACAAAAAATTCAAGATAAAATTGAAAATATAGCAAGACAACAAAAAATTAGAGAATTAAAAAAAGAACAATTAAAACGAAAAACTAAAACTGGTCAACCATCAATGGGTCCTCGTATAAATAATTTATTGGATAAAATTAGAAAAGATCGTGGAAATTAACTAGTCTATTTTAAAAAGTTTCGTTTCTATTGAATCTTCTATATATAAATAAATTGTATATACATTCGTTGCATTTGATATATTCTTTTATTCTAAAGTTTTAATCTAAAATTTCGAAATTTTAAAATTATATCATAAATAAATAAAGATGCCAATCTTTTATGATAATCAAACCAATTTAAACTTCTTTCTATAACCCATTTTATACCTTTATCTTGTGTATTTATAATATCATTTTTTTCATCATAAACATTTTTTGCACAATAATTTGCCATTATTAAAAAAGTTCTTTCGGGCCCCAAATCAGATTGTAAATTTTCATCTAAATGTCTTGTTAAATCATTAGTTTTTAAAATCAACAAGATCATTCTTGGCATATTTGATAAAATATCCATTAAATCTTCTAATATACCTGAATTATCATCATTTATTTGTGATTGAATTTCAAATACTTCATTTGCTGATCTTTTCTTTTTTATCTCATTATTTAATACAGCTTCTGGAGTTCTACCTGTTATTGCACTTATAAAAATTTTAAATTTTTGTTCACCTTCTATTCCAGCTAATGATTTTGCATATTTTTTCATTTTTGGAACATCGTTATCTAATACAGCTAACCAAAAATGTGAATAATCACGTTTAATTTGTAATGGGATATCACGATATAATCCATGATCATATAATACAATTTCAAAATTATAACCACCTTTTTTTTCAGGTGTTGATTTTATTGCTAAATTACCACCATGAGGATCACAATGTAATCCTACATCTGGTGTGAAGATCATATCATTGAATATATGTGTTAAACAAGTACTTACTTTTGATGGATCTATATTATTATCTTTCAAATATTTTAAATTATCTAATCTTGCACCTGAAACATATTCCATAATTAAAATTCTTTTATTATCTTGTATAATTTTTGGAATTTTTAAAAATTCAAAATTTTTAAAATGTTCAGCTGTTCTTTTAGAATTTTCAGCTTCTTTTGTAAAATCTAATTCAGTAAATATTGAATTTTGAGTTTCTTCACCTAACCAAGTCATTGGATATTCTGGAAATACTTTATACATTAAATTAAAAACCATATTAATTAATTCAACATCTAATGGAACAAATTCTTTTAAACTTGGATGTTGAACTTTTACAGCTACTTTTTCTCCATTACTTCTTAATTTTGCTATATGAACTTGTGCTAAACTTGCAACTCCAATAGGATTTGGATCAAATTCAATAAAAATATCAGATAATTTTAAACCTAAATCTGTTTCAAACATTTTTTCAATTTCTTCAACTGATGATCTTGGACATTTATCTTGTAATGGTATCATTGTTTCAGTCCATTCTGGTGGTAATAAATAAGTTAATGCAGATAAATGTTGACCTAATTTTATATATATACCTCCATTTTTTTCTAATGCTTTTAGGGTTATAGTGGCTGCTTTTTTATGAGTTTTTGATAATGCTTGTTGTCTTTCTTCTGGAGTTGAAAATTCTTTCCCCAATGTTTCTTTATATAATGCAAAACATCTAGTCATTGCTAAAACAACTACACCAACTCTATCAATGGTTAAGATTGAATGTTTAAATTTATCATTTGTATAGAAAAAAATTGTTCCTGTTAAACCTATACCTATTCCTATTATAAATAGTTTTTTGTATCTATTTGATCTTGATTTTGTGGTGGTGGTTCTTTGTGTTGGGTTGATGGTAGAATTTGATAATGGTGGTGATGTTGAATAAAAGAATTTTGAAGATCCATATTTTGATCTTAATTTGAGTAAAGATGATTGAGTGAACCTAAAACACGGCACTAAAGGTTTATTTAGACATATACGAGGTCTAATTAATCTTATCATTTTCAAAAAACTTTGATTTATTTTAATATATGGTTATATAGTCTTGGTTAATACATAGCAAATTTATTTTGAATCTGAATAACTATGAAACAAAGATGTAAGTGCATGACATACTAAATTATAAAATATGGAGTAGCCATTTCATGTCTTGAAAATCATTAAAATTAGACGACAAGACTTTTTTCCGACACAGATTTTTTATCAGATCAGATCTCTGACATTTTGTGTTACGAATAGTTTTACCCTAAAACTTAATGTATCAATCGAAACAGAAGAAAGAATAAAGAATGAAGAATAAAGAAGGAAAATGGAAACTACAAATTATTTAAATTAAAGATTCGGCGATCTTTTCTTCAATCAAGAGATTTGATTTAAGATCTGGTCAGCATTACAAAAATTTTCACGTGAAATGAAGTACTGATTTTTCAAAGATGGTATTACTACGAAAACATAATAGATTAATTCAGTCCACAATTTAGGAAAGTATTCTTCAATGCGATGTCTTAGAAGGATCTATATAAATCAACAATTGTCTTTTAATTATGATTCAGTTCAATGTTTTTTGATAATCTTTGACGATTGTTTACAACAACAAGCATGAAAATTTATCAACTATTATTTGTTGTGACAACAATTTATTCACTATCAATATTTGATAAAAGAAGTTATGTAAATGATCAAATTGAAACTAATGTACCACCAGATCAATTTAATTCATCTGGAAGAAGACAATTGAAAACTAAACATCAAATATCATTACCAATTTTCCATTGGAAATTTCCATTACCTCCACTTCCTTTTCAAACTGTGAAAACAGATAAGATTTTACCACCGGTTGATTCTGATAATCCAATTAGTATAGATGAGATGGACACCTCAAATGTTTCACCGCAATTACAATCTAATCAACAATCTTATCACGCCCTGACTAACAATGTTGAAGCTTATGTTGAATTTGTGGATGACACTAGCGTTAGAAGTTTACAGCACGAACATGACTTGAAAGGTATTAATGATATTTTATGGGAATTAATGTCTGTTGGTAGAGATGTTACATTAGATAAAGTATCAATTTTACGTGATATGTTAGTTTTGTTAGATCAAATAAAGGAAACTTATGGAGAGGTGAACAATGAAGAAGAAGAAGGTGTTGACGGTAATCAATATGAAGCAAATACTGATGATGGTGGCTATGAGGTTAATGATCAACAAACTGTAATTTATCAACCTGCAAATCAACCTGTATTTTACCCATCCCCGATTTATCCTGGAAATGCTGCTGCAAATGGAGGTCAACAACCTTTAAACCAATATACTCCAGTTGGACAATTTCCTGCTCCAATCGGATATCAACCAATAGTTCTTCAACCGGTATCATCCCAGACTGCTGCTGCAACTACAAGTAGTGCAGAGCTCCCTTCAACAACTACTCATGATCAAATTGACGTTTGGAGATTTGATAAAGATAAAACAACCAAACAACATAAAAAGAGGGAATTAGACTCCAATGAACCTACTAAGAAAAGAGAAAAGTTATCTCCAAATGATCTCAAAAATATTAAAATGAATGATTGGAAAAAATTGTTTTCAAAATTTGGTAAAGGTAAAGGCAAAGGCAAAGGTAGAAAATTTAGACCAAGTCGTGGAAAAGGAAGAAATTTCCGTGATAACAATAACGAGAAATTTAAATCCGGTAAAGGTAAAAGTGATGATTATGAATCCTCAGATTCTGATGATGATGAAGATTATGAATATAGAGTCCCCAATAATGAATGGGAGAAAGAATATAAGGATTGGGAAAATCAATTTAAAAAGGATTGGAATATAAAATATGGTAAGAAATATGAAAAAGATCGTGAAGATTTAGAGAAGTTATTAAAAGATCGATTTGAACAAGAAAGAAGATTTAGAGAAGGGAGAAAGATTTATGATCCTAAAAAGTATAAAAATGAATCTAAAGAGTGGAAAAAAGATTGGTCAAACGAACTTAAGTTGAGAGATTTGAATTCAAAGGAAAAATCAGATATTGAAGAACAATTTGATGATTCAAAACAAACTGATAGGGAAGAAGATGTAAAACCAAAAGAAAAATTGGATGAAAATTCTATTCGTGGTGATGATAAAGGAAGATATAAATCAGAACGAGGAGCAATAAAGACAAAAGAAGGGGATCGTTTAGTTTATGATAAAGAAGAGTATCGTCTTGATAATAGTTATGAAGCAAACTTAGGTCCTGATTCCAAGATTCTTAAAAAAAGAAGTGAATATATTTTTCAAAACAAGAATGTTGCCATTCCTCCCACCAAAACTAATGCAGGTTTTAAAATTGATCAACCTGGACTTGAAAGTGATGGCGAGACAGAGGTTAGAAAAGAAGATAAAGCTAAAATAAAGGCGAAATTAAAAGGATTATTGAAGAAGAAAGGCAAGCAGCAAAAAGTAGAAGAGCCAGAGTCAGAAGAAGAAACAGAGCCAGAAGTTAAAGGTCCAAGTACAATAAAGTCATCATTCACCAAGGCGCCTTATATCCATGAACCAGTGGAGGAGCCAGTTAAAACCATTCAAATAATCAAAACCGTTGAAGTTGAAGTACCAGTAACTGCCACATTTGTCAAAGAAATTACATATGAATCCGTTGTACCCAAAAAAGACGTAGATTGTGATGAAGAAGATACATTTGAAAACGATGATGAAAATGATTGCAATTGTGTCGAGCCAGATGGTGAAGAAGAGTACATTAAAGATGACAGTCTTTTCAAGCATGCTAATCCAAAACTCAATGGTAGACCATTAGCAAATGACTTTAAGTTGGAAAAATTAGTAAAAAATGGTCGTTATAGTAAAGGAAGTATGGGTGGTAAAGCTCAAATGGATAAAATTGATATTTTCAAAAGATCAGTTGAACCGGAAATCGATAGAGAATATTCTGGATATGTGGATGAAGATTTTGGAAATTATGAGAAATATGGACCAAGTGATGAAAGTTTTACTGATAATGATGAAAAGAAGGAAGAGAATAAGGAAAATGAAAAAGTAGCTGATGATTTGAAAAAAAATAAACCTTCTTTGGCATCTAGATTGTGGTCCAAATGGGGTAAGAAGAATGCAGATCATAAAAGCGAAGTAAATGCTCAGTCTTTTGGTGAGAAGAAGAAGCAAAGTCTTACGACAAAAGTTGAAACTGTGGTATCGAAAACGTATACACAGGTAGAATCAGGTAGTAATGCACAAGAGACGGAAACTGCTGGTGATGAAACAGAAGATGATGTTGATAATGATCAATCAAACGAGTCTGAGGAAGAGGATCCAGACTGTCCTAGCTCTAAAAAAGCGAAGACAGCTTCATCGAGTATTCATACAGTCAGAACTACTTACAAAAGTGGATCATATTCAATTTCAAAATCAGCATCGACAATCTCGAAATCAAAACCAACTTCAACATTTAAGTCAATTTCAAAGCCTATAGCCACCGCGGAACCAACTTCGAGTTACACATCCACTGAAGCTGAAAAAACAGATACAGCGTCAGAATCGCCTACACCCACTGGAAAACCCAAGAAGAAAAAGTGGAGGGAGCTTAGAGAAAAATTAAAAGGATCTGCTGGTGGTAAGTTTGGTAAAGCTGGTGAAAAGTTTAAAAAGAAAACTGGTGGAAAATTTAAAAAGCCTACTGGTATTAATGTCAAAGACTTGAAGAAAAAATTCAAAAAGAATAAAGGTATAACAACTGAACCAATCACCACTATTTATGCTGCTAAAAGTACATCTACTTCTTCAACTAGAACCATCACAGAAAAGGAAACTATTGTCAGCAAAATCACAACAAGCAAAGTCAAATCATCTTCAACGGGATCGAAAGAAGAGGTTACAACTCAAGAGGAAACAAGTTCAAAATTGAGCAGTTCTAAAATTAAACCAAGCATCACTTCAACTAAAGAGCTAACTTCATCCGTTGCAACTTCATCAAAAATCAAATCTACTCCCACTAAATCAAAAGAAGAATCCACATCAGAGGAGGAAGAGACAGCATCAACTTCATCCAAATCTAAAATTGAACCAACTAGTACAAAACCAGAAGAGGAAGTAAGACTGGATGAAAAGACTTCAGTCGCTCCTCCTTCTACCAAATCAACTACTTTAAGAACTACGAAACACTTTTCAAACGGACCAGTTAAAACATCTGCATCTAAGTCACCAAGTCAAAGCACACAAAAAACTTTAGAAGAAGCCCCCGAACCAACAGGTAATTACTCTTCAGACGAGGAAGAGGATGATCCAGACTGTCCAAAAGATAAAGACAAAACTGAAGTCGATGAAGGCAAAGGTAAACGTGATTTGAAACATTCCTCAATTGATGGAAGAAAAAAGATACATTTACCCAGAGGTCATTATGAAGATGTTGAATTTTCAGCACAAAGTATTAGTATTAATCCTAATAACTCTCCTGACGAATTATTGCTCAAAATGTTTTTATCCTTAAAGGATTCAGCCATGATAAATCAAATTTTGACTTTGTCATTAAATGATGGAATTGTTAGAAAGGGATTATTTGATCTTACAGTTCGACTTTTGAATGAAGGGGCGTTACCTTGGGAAGACATTTTTGTAGCTGTTCAATCCAGTGGGTTGCAGTTAGATGTTAAAAAATTGACATTTTCAGATTCTCAGGTTGCTCGTGTATTATCCAATTTTGTTTTAGATTTGCTTCCGGCTTTAGTTGATGTTGGTTCATTGAGTCGTTCTGATGTTTTTGAAGCAGTTTCAGTTACTAAAAAGCCATATTTTGATAAAGAAGTAATATTTGATGGACCCAAACCACTGAATCAGAAAGTGTCTAATGATAAATTTGACATGATATTTCAGTCACCAAAGTTTAATAAAGGTTTTAGACCTCCTCCAATTATTAGACCTTTACCAATTCCAATAAATGATATTTCACGTGGTCGTCAAGAAACAAGTCATGTCAAAACCGAAAAGGGAAGTCATGAAGAACATCATTACGTGAGATTTAAAAATGCCACGGTTGATCATACTATGAATAATCATGAAACTAAGAATAAGGATTATGAAAAAAACTTTTTTGAAAGAAAACTTGACGGTTTAGACCATACACAAAAACATCACGAACATGACAATAAAGATCATAAAAAACTGCATCACGAACAATTTAGAAAAGGAGAGGAAGTTCATGAATGTGAAGGTGAAGAGAAAAAAATTGATCAACATAAAGAAGATTATTTAAAAGAGGAACTCCGTAATGGTGAAACTCAAGAGGAGCATCATGAAAGTCAAATCAGTGAATTGAAGAAAGAGAAGCACGATCAAGATTTTAAATTAAATGATAAAAATTTAGAAGCAACGAAAGTTAAGAGATATGAACTTAATGAACATCAAGAAGAAATTCATAAAGTAGTCAAAGGAAATCATGAGTACGAGCTCAAGGAAATAAATGATTTTGGAGATCAACATCACAAAACTCATGTTCATAATAAAGACAATTTTGATATCAAAAAGGATTTATTTGAGAAAGGGTATCACGAAAAAGACAATTTACACGATAATAGAATACATCACAAGGACGAGCATGATCATGATAAAAGCTTTAAGGGAGTAGATCATCATGAAGTGCATGTCGAAGGTGAAACCCGTAAAGAAAAAGAATTACATCAAGCTGATGATAATGACGTTGAGAAAGAAGTTCATGAAGACTACAAACAAGTACTTGATCACGTCGATGACGAAAAGGATTTGAAGAAGAATGAAAAAAGAGATGAGACTAATAATTTTGAGGATTCAATCAATTTAGAAAATTTTAAAATAAATGAGCTTAATAGTGACGAAATTCATGAATTTGAAGTACTTGGGGATGATGATATAGCTACAGATTTAAAAATTCTTTCTGTTATTCAAAATATTGAAAAGGATGAAATAGGTAATGAGAACGACTTAAATGAATTTGTTGAGTACAAAAAGAAAAAGAAAATGGACAAAGAGTCTTTTCGAGAAGTCAATCAAGATAAAAATTTTGAAAATGCTATTGAAAGCGATCATCAAAAAGATTACGAAGGTCAAAATAGTAAGAGTGAAAACGGAAAAAGACACGAAGTGGAAAAATACCAGGAAGATTTTCATAAAAACGTCACCGAACATCACCAATTTGACTTACATGAGGAATTTGACGATGATTTGAATCACCATGGTAAGGATCAACACAGAGACGATAGTTATGGATTAAGTAGAGATGGGCATTCATTAGACCATCATGATAAGGATCATAACAAAGATGGAGACTATTCCAAAGACTTGCATGAATTTGATGAATATGTGAAAGAGAAGGATCATCATCAAGATTTTTACCATGAATTTGATCATGACAAAGAGGATAAAAAGAACAAAATCGATAAAAGACATGAAGTTGAGCGATATGAAGAAGACTATCACAACAATGTGAGTGAAAACCATCGTTACGATTTACATGAAAAAGATGACAATGACCATAAGTATCACGATAAAGACGAACATAGAGATGATCATTTTGGTGTAGATAAGGAGGGACACTCAATTGATCACTATGAGAAAAATTTTAAAGATGGGGCTGATACAGAACAAACTATTCATGAATTTGATGAGTATTTGAAGGAAGACAATCATCATAAAGATTACTATCACGAAGTTGATCATGAAAAAGATAAGGAGAAAAATGAAGATAAGAAGTCATTTGCTAAAAGACATGAGTCTGAGAAATTTGAAGAAGATTTTCATCAAAACGTCACTGAACGTCACCAATTTGATTTACATGAAGACTTTGATGATGGGTGGAATAATCATGGAAAGAATGAACATAAGGATGACGAATATGGATTTAGTAGAGATGGCCGGACTTTTGATTTTCATAATCATGACAAAGATAAAGAATACGATGGAGACTCTCTGAAAGATTTGCATGAATTAGATGAATATATAAAGGAAAAAGAGCATCATAAGGATTATTACCATGAATTTGATCATGATAGAGACGATGTTGAACATGAAAATTATGAAAGAAAAAAGGGTTGGAAAGGATCTGATTTCATTAAGAGAGATATTTTTCAGCAACAAGTTCAACCTCCCATTGACTTGAATAATAATTTTGAACATGATCAAATTCTCAAAGATAAGGAACTTCATGATAAAAACTCATTTTTTAAAGAAAAAGATAAGGATCAATATGCAAAAGATCGTACCTATGGAGGTGAACGTCATTTGAAAGAACATTATTCAAAAGAACACCATGAGAAAGAAAAACATGAAACGGGTCCAGGAACTGAACATCATGAAAAAGAGAAACATGACAAAGAAGAACATGAGAAAGAACATCATGAAAAAGGACCTCAAGAGCATGAAAAATTTTTAAAGGAACATGGAAAACAAGACGATAAAGTTGATTATGACTTGAAGTCCAAAGTTCAAGAAATTCATCAAAATTTACCATATGTTCCTGAGCCTCAAGTTGTTCCTCCTCCTGCTGCACCTGTTCCTCCTCCTGCTGCTGCTGTACCACCCCCACCAGCTATTGTTCCCGGTCCAAAGCCAGAGCAACTACCTCCTCCAGCAAACATTATTCCCGGTTGATCAAGTAATTATTTATTTTAGTTTGTTTTTGTTCGTTGTGCTGTTTATTTTTTTTAAAACTCAATTTGATTTAAACTTCTTGGTCCATTTGTCACATTATTTTTTTGGTTAATCATTTTTTAAAAGTTGAACTTTTTATTTTTGAATTCATTTTTAAGAGATGTTGTTTATTATCATCTAACCTATGAGATTTGTTAGTTCGGAGACTCATTGGTTTTATCTATTTATTTATGTATTTGTTGTTACATTGTTTAACTATTATCTTATATATTTATTAAGAATTTACACTTATTTTCGTTGTTCAAAAGTTGTAGAATTAATTTATCATAACATTTATTCATCTATATCTCTGTCTACTTAAAAAGTTTTATTGAAAGTACCCTTCAATATTATTAATACCCCCAGAAGTATCGAATCCATCATTTGAACCACCATTACTATTTAAATTTTGTCCTATAAAATTTGAATTAAATCCAAAATCTCCATTTATATTATTAAAATGTTCAATAAAATTTTCTTGATTTAAAAAATCAAAATCAAATTCATTAAATTGATTTAATACATCTAAATTATCATCAAAATTCAAATTAATATTAGATGATGATGTTAAGAGTGAATCATTTGTTAAATTATTTGTTGGTTGTGGTTGATTAATTGGGTTCATAATTGGGGGTGTATTCATCACTGTTGCTGAATTCAAATTTTTATTTATACTTTGTAGTGGTTGAGGTGGTAAAATTGGAGGAGTATTAGCATAGCTATTACTTAATGGACTTGGACTATGCGTTTTTGAGTTATAATCTTGATTAAAATTGTTCCCTCGTATACTAGATTCTATATGATTTGGATATAAATTAGGTCTCATCATTGCAGTATGGTCAAAAGGACATTTTTTAACCTTTTTGTGATTTGATGATGATGATGGTGATAATGGACTTTGTGAATGGATTGATCCTTTATGATGATTAAAAGGTTGAAGTGCTGGTGGGAAATTTGATAATTTAATTTCTTCATCATTATTCATTGGAGTAGTTATATGAGATATTGGACATTTTGAATTTTTTGAAATTGATGATACTACAGTGTTTGGAGTATTTTGTGACATAGTAGATGTTGATGACAATGGTAAGTTATTATGCATCACGGGACAAGTCATTTTAGGTAAAGACAGTGGATTCGATGATGACTCTTTCGTAAAGTTGTTGATAAGTCCCTCTGATGACAGTGATTCAGATGATAAAACCGGACAAACAGCAGTAGATGTATTATTTTTAAATTCAGGTAAACTTGCATGAATATTAGCATAACTCAAATCTTTTGTTAAAGTGATATAAAATTTCCATAATTTGGTTAATTTGAATAACCTTTCCTTATTGATTAAAACATTCGTTAAAAATGCAATAATTTCATTGACTTCATTTGTTACATGATTCATAAATTCTATTGGAGTAACTAATCTATTGTTCAACATAACATTTCCGCTAACCTGTTTCAACAAAGAAGGATCTTGTTGTTTATTATCCTCTCTAACTCTTGATATTAAACCAACAACAAATTGAATCAGTCTTGTCAATACTTCAGTGACAATGGAATACATATATTGAGAATGCCTATTAGGGTTTACTTTCAATTGTTTTATCAAAGTTAATAATTTAGTGAAAATTTCTGGAACAACACTACCAATCAATACTTTATCATTAAGTTCTTCACCTTGAAGCATTGAAATATAAGTCATAAAATATGATAAATAATCTAAAATTATTAAAACCTCAAATTTTCTAATTTCAATCAATCTTTGAACTCCAGCATCAGATATCCAAGTTTGACATTGCTTTATCAAAAGTTGTAAATTATGAACAGTTAATTTATTTGTACCTAGATTTAATATTCCTTGATGTAAAGCACATGATATATTTCCAATAAGATAATGAACATGTAACATTACAATTAAATCATTTTCTTCAACTTTTGTTAAATACATTAAATGATATTGTAAAGAATCAACTTGTTCTATTTTTATATACATTCGATGTAATAAACCATCTAAATATTCTGAATGTTTAACAAATGGAACAAAATTTAACATTACTAAATTAGTTAATCTAATAATATTTGTCCAAAGGTAACAAAAATGTAATTTCAAATCTTTTTTTCTTTTTTTATATTGAGATTTTAATTCAACTAATTCAGGATCTTTCCAAATTTCAAGGGGACTATCTAATAAAATATGTAAAAAATTAGTGAATATTGAAGTAAATGAATTTTTAGTATCAGAAATACTTGAACCAGGTTTTTTATAATCATCAATTTCTCTATTTAATAAACTTACAATCACAGCACAATATGAAAGTGATCTATCTTCTTCATTCAGATTTTCTTCATTTTCAAAATTAATTAAAATTTCTTGAACAATATAAAGTAAATTATTTTGTTTAACTCCTAATCCTAATAATGTCATTTCATTTGGAAAAATTTCTTCAAATTGTAAACAAAGATCTTTTTCAATACCTTGTTTAACAATTTCTTTAACTTCTGATAAAGTTTCTTCAATAATAACAGCTAACATACAAAGAAATATCCCTAATGACTTAAGCTTAGACTTGTAATTAGGTTCTTTATTCTGTTGTGGTAGATTCAATTCAACTTCATCATTAAATGTCTTTTTAAAAACTGCTTGAATGTCAAACCTATAAAATGATAATATTTCTCTACTTTCAATCTTTTTATTATAATAATAATCTAATAAAAAATGAATTTGTTGAATGTTTAATTTAGATTCTCCTCTTGGTAAATTTATTAATGAATTCCATAAAGTTAAAATTTTTTGATTTAAACTATCGGTGTATGAAATACGTGATTTCTGGTCAATTTCTGGAGTTGCAGCTGCTGCTTCTGATTTTACAATTTGTGTTGATGGTGATGCTCTGAATGGGCTAGGAGTATTTAAATTTTGTTCTTCTGTCATGAAATTGAAATCACATTCAATTACTGGACATCTGTGCTCTTCGTTTGTCGGTGGTGTAGATGATTCTTTTAGATTCGCTGATGGTTGTAATGAATATGTAAAATCCACTTCGTTTATTTTATAATTTGACTTTTTCGCTTTTTTCTTTGGTCTTTCACATACTTGTTCTAATTCTGATTGTTGTCGTTGTTTATTAATATTATGATTTTGATTTATGTTTTTATCTTTTAGTATATTCATTTTATAAACATGATACATTTTTTGTAAATTTGTAATTTTATACCATAAAGTGGTTAATTGAGGATCAAGTTTTATCAAATTAATCCATGAATAAGTATCAATATAAGTAGACTTATTTGACATATTTGAATTGAAAATAATCTTTAATGAATAATCATTCAACATTTCGATTCTACTACTTAAATATGTACTAGCTAAAGGACTGATTTTGTTTAATATTGTGATAGTAGTACATCCAATGGATGCAATACTTTGTTGCTGATTGATAGGTTCTCTAGGTGATAATTGTTGCAATACAGATAGTTGTCTTTTCAAATCATCTATTTCTTTTCTTTGTGATTGAATAATTTTCTCATTTTCTTGTTTTAATTGTTTATATTCACTTGTTTGTTGTACTTTGATGGTTGTAGTTTGTTGATTTTGATTCATAGGACATTGTTGTGGTGGTTGTGGTTGTTGTTGTGACGCGGAATTATTCTCTTTATTATTGGCATCAGCCCAAGGAGGTAATGTGTATGAACATAAATGTCCTACTGCATATTTCACACAATTACTACATGCTGGTCTTTCTTTCGAACAATATATTTTTCTTTTCGAACATTGTAAACAACTTTTTGGAGTTCTATTCCTTTGTCTTTTTGGTTTTGTGACTGTGCTTTGAGTAGTGGTGGTTGTTATAGTTGTAGATCCATTTGATTGTGACATATCATATAAATTTGTTAAAAGTTACTTGGATAATCCCCTTTTACTTGATCAATGAATAAACATTTGTATGTTTTATTTAACTGGATTTTGTAATTAAGATAGGTAGGGCACTCTTAGTTCAGAATTTGTGGTTGATTGAATGCTCCTAGGTTCCTTTAACAGTTCTCCTCAAAGTGTTATTCTTTTGTAACGGATGTGTTGAGACTTTCTCTTATGAAATATTTGAAATAGTAGTAGTTGATGAAGAAGTAGAAAAGGTGTTGCAAAGTAATCAAACTTCAATATCACTTTTTAAACTTCAAAAGAACTAAATACTGTACAGTAGTTTATAATAAAGAATTTTGTGTTACTTTTCTACTGTACACTAAAAAATCAATTATCATTACATTCAAAATAACATCAAAAATATCATACATATTTGAATAAGTACCTATGATATCATACAATAAATGGAATTTATTACTGTTATCAGGTTAAGACTCGATTTTTGACTAATAAGTTAGTAAAGATGGTTTACTAAAATTATAATTAATAATCAAAAAAAAAAGTACGGGGGTATTGTAATACCTAAGTCCGACTAATGGAAATTTACCCTTTTTTAGAATAATTTAAATTTAAAGTGACAGTAATTAGCTTTTCCATTATATGAGTAGAGTAGGGATGGATTGATGTGAATGTGGATTCTTCCCCGTCTCAAAAAACGAATTTTTGTATGTTCTTTTGCAAAGCAAAGCGTAGGGTCAATGAATTGTAAAATTTTGCGTTTATGTTAATATTGCAACCTACGAGTATTGACAATACTTGGCAAGATGTCTCGATACATTATAAATCTCATAATTTAATGATTGGTTATGTAGAACTTATGTTAGTTTTAGTTGTCTTACACTAAATTATGAATGTACAAAACACTAAATAGATCTAAAAATGATTTTTCCTTTTTCCAATTATTATCTATTTGATCAGTTGACACATATCCATGAGATCTTTGACATATAATTCACAAATTTGTAATTCTTCAAACAATAACGAATCAGTTCTATCGTTAGTACAAAAATTTTCATAAAACACCAGCTTTTCAACATGTATCTACTTGGAGTATAAATATTGTATAAGAAATCGGATATGTTTCGGGAGAAAGAACTCATGCAAGATATAACTCATATTAGTATTTTTTCGTTAAAGTGCTTGATATATTGTAATGGAGTATTTAATTCATTTTACATATAAAAATTTTCGTTTATAAGATCACTCTGTTTGTAACTATAATCCCTTTGTACAATTAAATACGAAAACTTTATCTTTTTTGCATTTACTTACCACTTTCAAGCTTTTTTAGACAAACCTGATAAATCCATCCAATAATGATTATCATTCAACCAGTTGAAAGGCTAGAATTGATGGCTTGACATACTCTTTTAAGA